>NC_089794.1:7122330-7129830 GCF_040412425.1 Macrobrachium rosenbergii | reverse complement strand
TATATATATATATATATATATATATATATATATATATATATATATATATATATATATATATATATATATATATATATATATATATATATATATATATATATATATATACATATAATAAATATATATATATATATATATATATATATATATATATATATATATATATATATATATATATATATATATATATATATATATATATATATATATATATATATATATATATATGTATATATGTATATATATATACACACACACACACACGCAATACTAAACTCCGGAATGTTTTTGTTCGTTTCTTTGTGTTCTCCTCCTCCCCTTCCCTCCCCCCCCCACTCCTTCCTTCTGCAATCCCCTCCTCCTTCCTCCTCCCCTCCTCCCAAATACCCCTCCCCTCTCCTTTCCCTCCTCCCTGAGCACACGATCAGGTGTTAACTTAGCTGTGTCTTCCTCCTCCCCTTCCCTCTTCCCTCCCACACCCTCTTCCCTCTTCAATCCCCTCCCTCTTCCTCCTCCCCTCCCCTCCAGCTCCCCCCTTCCCCATCTCCTTTCCCTCCCCTCCCCGAGCAAACGATTAAGTGTTAACTCCCCTCCCTCTTCCATCACCCCTCCCCTTCCTCTTTCTCCCCCTCCTTCCCATTTTCCCCCTTCCTCTCCCATTTCCTCCCTTCCCCTCATTCTCCTCCCCTAAACTCCTTCTTCCATCTGCTCCCCTTCCCTCCCCTCACCTTCCCCTTCTCCTTCCCCTCCCTTCACCATCCCCTCACCATCCCCTCCTCCTCCATCCCCTCCTCCCCTCATTCTCCCTTCCCCTCCCCTTACCATCCCCTTCCCTCCCCCCTCTTCCTCCTACCCTCCTTCTTCCTCCTCCCATCACCCTCCCCTCCCCTCACATTCCTCTTCCATCCCTTCCCCTTCCCCCTAACCCCCCTCCACCCTCCCCTCCTCCTCCCATCTCCCTCCTTCCCTGTCCTCCTCCCCTTCCCCTCCCCCCTCCTTCACATTCCCCTTCCCCTCCCCTTCCACCTCCCCTCCTTCACCTTCCCTCTTCCCCTTCCCTCCCCTCCCATACACCTCCGCTCCCAGGTTCCCCTTTCCTCTCCTTCCCTTCCCTTCCCTCTTCCTTTCCTCTTCCCTCCCCTTTTTTTCTTCCATTCCCTTCCCCTTCTCCTCACCTTCCCTTTCCCTCCCCTTCCCTTTACCCTCCCCTTTCCCTTCCCACTCAAACTCCTCACCCCTTCCCCTCCCTCCCAATCTCCCTTCCTCTGCTATCTCAATCACCCTTTCCCCTCCTTTCCCATTTCCCTCAACTTCCGTCTTCCCTCTCTCGCTCTTCCTTCTCCTACCCTTCCTAATCCACTCCCCTGTCCCCCAATCCCTCCTCCCCCATTCCCCTCCTTCCCCTCCCCTTCCTCCCCCTTCCCTCCAATCCCTCTCCTTCCCTTCCATTCCCCTTCCCTTCCTCCCCTTCCCCTTGATCCTTTACCTTCACTCCACATCCTCCTCCCCTTCCGCTTTTCATTCACCTTCGCTCTATCCTCCTTCCTCCCCTTCCCCTTACACCTTCCCTCCCCTTCACCCTCCTACTCCCCTTGTCCCTTCCCTTCCCCTACCCTCCCCATCCCCTTCTTACACCTTCCCTCCCTTCTTCCTCCTCCCCCTTCCTTTCCCTCCTACCCTCCTCCCCTCTCCCTTCCTCCTCCCTCCCCTCCCTTCCTCCTTCCATTCCCTTCCTCCTCCCTTCCCCCATTCCCCCTCCCTTCCTCCTTCCATCTCCCTTCCTTCCTCTCCTCCTCCCTTCCCCTCACCTTCCCTCTTCCCTCCTTCCTTCCCCTACCCTCCTCCACCTTCCCAATTCCCCTCCCCTTGCTTTTCCTCTTCCCTCTCTTCACTATTCAGTTGACTTCCCCCTTCTCCTTTCCCCTTCCCTTCCACTTCCCTCCCCCTTCCCCTTCCAGATTCCCTTCCCTCTTTCGCTTCCTCTCCCCTTCCCCTTCCCTTCAGACTCCCCACCCTCCCCTCCCATCCCAATCCCCTTCCCCTCCCCTCCTCATCGCCTTCCCTTCCCCTTCCTCCTCTCGTACTTAATCAATATAGCTTAGAAGAAACATACCAGCACGTTTATTCATAGTATCTTTATTATTATTAATGATTATACACACAATATATATTTATATAGTAAGTAAATAAAAAAGTGACCCAAAGAGCCACAGGTGCTCTAGGCAAGATATACGATGGAAGGGTGTCAAGGTGCCATGATGTATATAGTGAGGTATGCAAATGCTACTTTTTTCGTCACAATAAAAACAAGTAAGAAATGCGCCCGAGTTTCTTCGGCGCAATCGAGTTTTATGTACAGTGTATCATGCCCCATGAAGCTTTCAACCACGGCCCAGTGGTGGCCTGTCCTGTAGCATTACCAGATGCACGATCATGGCTAACTTTAACCTTAAATAAAATAAAACCTACTGAGGCTAGAGGGCTGCAATTTGGTATGTTTGATGATTGGAGGGTGGATGATCAACATACCAATTTCCAACCCTTTAGTCTCAGTAGTTTTTAAGATCTGAGGACGACCAGAAAAAGTGCGGGTGGACAGACAAAGCCATCTCAATAGTTCTCTTTTACAGAAAACTTAGTGACCCAACAGGTCACGAGTGGTCTGATACATATATATATATATATATATATATATATATATATATATATATATATATATATATATATATATATATATATATATATATATATATATCCTTAAGAGTGTAACAATGCCAAAAACACGAAAGCACATGCTTCATTGAAGTTTGTGCGCATAGGTGTGCGCTCCTGTCCGTGTGCGTATATGTATGTGTTTGATCTGTGTTCTTATGATTGTGAACGTACATTCCCGAAATAAGCTGTATGATGTGATATCATTTTTTCTGATTGATTTATTGAAAATATGTATCTCGTAATTCGACCCTTTTCTTCTTTTCCTGACCTCTATACTCAAACACTCTTTCCTCAGCGCGTAGGAAGTACGAAGACAATATCCTATATGATGTCCATTTCTTTTGCGGGGATGATTCAAAGCGTCTTATGACTGAGTGGAAGGTGGTTTTGATCAAAAGCGTATTTGTCCTGGAAATAGGATTTAGGGGGACATAAAAGCCTGTCGCATATAAGAAACACAACAGAAAATAGAAAACAGATTTTGATTAGAATGAAAGACATGTTAGGAAAATACTGAGACTCAATAATAATCACTATTCCCTTCTCTCAGCTTTATTTGTAGTTGAGTCATTTTGAAAACTACAGTAAAAAGCAATGCATTTAATGACCTTGATCACAATGGGTATAAATTTGCAAATGTCGAAGGAGCCTCAATAATGAATGGAATATAAGTATAAGGACTTGCCTGTTTAAATCTCATTGTCATCTTACTAGACCTCAACGACCACTCACTCCAAAAGTTAATCATAATAAGCGAATTTCCCTGAATTAACTGAGTATTATATCTCCTTTCAAATGTGAGCAGTGATGCGGTGGTGCTGTCCCTTGGCGATACGCCGAATGTGAAGAGAGGTGCATCCAGTGACCCTTTAATGGTTCCTCTGAATTAAGCTTCAAAGGCAAGTTACCTGGGTCCCACTCAGAAGCCTAAATGGCTCCTGACATTCAGTCTCTGGGGAAATTGTTGACTATTTACTGTTTCGTATTCTCATTGTTATCTAAGAGCAAACGTATAGCAAAGATAATACCAAATACTTAACACTACATGCGCTGCTTTTGTTGATGTTCAATAAAAATCGAGTTTCACCTCCACTCGAACGTAGAACTGATATATTTGTTCATCCTTAATGCATTTGATTTTTAGCTCAAAACAAAGCCTTTGATGCCTTATTATGAGCTCATTTAACAGAAACCTGCAACTGGCGATGACCTCTTTCATGGCGGTCTTAAAGGTTAATACTTAGTATGTTTTGTTTCTCCTTCAGGTGAACACGAACAGCTGAACTTCAACAAAAGCATAATTACAATATTCCGGGAAGCTTTTCGTGTCACTGGCAGATCTTGTCTGGAAATCATCATAAATTTAGTAGCTCCATTATCTCTTCATAAGCACAAACTGCCGTAAATCTTTCTCTAAAGGATTGTTGTGCTGAAAGCTAGGACATCTGTAAATAAAGAAGATGCGTCTGACAATTCGTATTTCTTATTTCACATCAACGTCCTATTGGTGGGTAATCGTGCCAGCAGCATCTCTTGAACTGGCTAAACATCACACGTCTGGCAGCACCGTCTTCGGGTTTTCCCTCGCCCAACCTTTCATCACTTTGGATTAGAGGGATTAATTCAAAAGCCATTATTCGAAGATCATGGCAGGTTTCAGCCAGAGAATTGCTCTCGCCAGTCTATTAGAAGATTTTGGGATCTTTTCATTTTCTGAGAAGCTTTAAGGGAACAATGTATCACTTTAGTGAATATTGACTAAACCAATGTAAAGAGAATCCATTAGGATGAAAAAAATTTTCATTTCTTAATATTTCTAATAAATGAAGCTTAATATTTCTAATAAATGAAGCCCTGTGTGTGTGTGTGTGTGTGTGGATTACATGCACACACATATATATAGTATATATATATTATATATATATGTGTGTATATGAAGTGGAATATATATATATATATATATATATATATATATATATATATATATATATATATATATATATATATATATATATATATATATATATATAATATATATATATATATATATATATATATATGAACAGGATGACTAAAAGAGACTGTGAATGATTCCTTTAATTTGTTGCCGATGTTTCATCATGACACCGAAAAATCCTTAAAATTGCAGCAAATAAAACTGATAAATTACCTCCAAAAAAGTCAAAGCACAAAGAAATATTTTAAACTATAAACAGAGGAGTAAAAGAGGACTAACCATTCAAATGAGGAACCAGTGGTTTGGCAATAAAAACTTGAGAATTAGGAGAAAGGTTTCATCAGTGGCATTTTCGATGATTTTACGGTCATCATGGTAAATACAGGCCTTGCTCATACTGACACTTTCCCTAATGCTGAAAAACTTTTCCATACTAAAACTATGGTTGACCCCAGATGCCCTGGTTGTAAAAAGGTATAAAAGTATAATCCACACATTAATGGTGATTTGTTATTGCAGAGTCATTCTTATAAAAGACAAAAGTATTAGCCAGAGCCAGGCCCAATGAATCCTTTTTGAAATTTCCCCGTCGAATAAAATGCCTGTGTCTGCCATAGCTAAGCTTATTACATTTTTAAAATCATTCCTGTCAGAGCTTCGGTATGTCAAATCACGTTCCATCAAAATTTTATCCAAAATATTCTGTATCGTTGTCAGCAAAGGTGCATTTGTGAAAAGAGAGGCAACAACAAGGCTGCCCATATTCTCGATGACATCATCGCTGGGAAACAAGGTAGACTCAGAAAGAAATGGTGTGTTGGTGCTGCAAGAAAAAGACTGCAACGAAAGTAGTAAATACTTGGTTAACTGATAACTAGGCTTATTATAGAATAGCGTAGAATACAGAGTTTGGGCCGAAGGCCAAGCGCTGGGACCTATGAGGTCATTCAGCGCTGAAAGAAAATTTGAGAGTCAAAAGTTACAAAGATGTAACAGGAGGAAAACCTCGCAATTGCACTATGAAACAATTGTCAGTAGAGGATGGAAAGTAAGATGAAGAGAGAATGTGAATGGAGGTATATTAAAAGGAATGAAAGGGGTTACAGCTAAGGGCCGAAGGCACGTTGCAGAGAACCTTAAGTAATGCCTACATGCACCGCGCGTGAGGTGCACTGACGGCACTAATCCCCTACTGGGTAGGCTTATTATAAACAACAATTATAAGCTTTAGTAGAATTCCTTTCTTCTGCGCTGTCGGTAAACCATATAAATGCTCCATAAGACGAGCCAGATAAGTGAAGACCCGAATACGTTTGTCCCGTGATTTGATGGTCGCTTTTTAGTTTTCTTTATTGTGCTGGTTTTATCTGTCCGTCCTCACTTTTTCTGCCCGCCCTCAGATCTTAAAAACTACTGAGGCTAGAGGGCTGCAAATTGGTATGTTGATCATCAACCCTTCACTCATCAAACATACCAAATTGCACCCCTCTAGCCTCAGTAGTCTTTATTTTATTTAAGGTTAAAGTTAGCCATAATCGTGCATCTGGCAACGATATAGGCCAGGCCACCACCGGCCCATTTTTAAAGTTTCATGGGCCGCGGCTCGTACAGCATTATGCCGAGACCACCGAAAGATAGATCTATTTTCGGTGGCCTTGATTATACGATGTACAGAAATCTCGACTGCGCCGAAGAAACTTTGGCGCATATTTTACTTGTTATTCATTTAAAAAGACAAGTTAATTCTGTCTTTTAGTTTGAAAATGGGTTGAAAGGTGAGAGACCCAACGTGTTCAAACAGAGACCGACCAGACAGAAGGGTATTCGTTTTCGGAACATAGTCTGGCTTATTGGAAATACTGTAATGGTGTCTTTGCCGTTATTATGGTGACAGTTATCATGATTAATGGTGACGAGGTCCGTTTCAGGATACCAAAATAAGTATTCCCTAAAGAAAGGAAGCCCAGTCATATTTGGATAAAAAAAATGTCTGTGCATATTGCCTTGATTCATTCTTAAAAGTTCCTCACCTGGCGTAAAATACATCAACCTACGAACTCGACCTCTTCCTCCACTTACTTTGGGGAAACGAGTATCCACAGGTTGCATGACAGGCGCTCAGTTTATTCCGAAGCTCTGGAATTCCATACCTGCTTCTGTTTTCTTTTCACGCGCAACGTGTTTCACCTGCGCTGCCTCTTTTGTAGTTAAAACTGTCTTGACTCTCTGGTCCTTTTAGATGAGATCCGAAATATAGTGCGCATTACAGTTATCGTGGGAAACAACTTGCGGGATGAAAATTCGTTTCCTTAATCTAACCTTTGGAATAACTCCCGGGCTGGAGTGCCGATTCCAGAAGATGCATCAGGCCTCTTATCCCCTTGAACGCCTTACTAGGATTACGGGCCGTTTCAGGGTTAGGGTCTCAGCTACCATAAGGCCATCTTAATATCAACCAAACGAGGCAGGTATTACAGTACTGCCTCATACCTCTTGGGTTGGGGATTTGATTTAATCTGGCCTTATGACAACACAGGCTCTGCCCCTAAGGTAGCCGTAAATAAAATAAGGTGTTTAAGTGATTAAGAAGCATAGTATGGCCCTCTGGACTCTGACCGACCAGTAGAGACGATTATACTTGTTAACTGAAGAAATGTGTCACCCTTCTCAGGAGTATTTCAACGTTCATTTTAGTCTCCTGTAAAACAAGACTATTGAGATGGGTTTGTCTGTCCGTGCGCACTTTTTCTGTCCGCCCTCAGATCTTAAAAACTACCGAGGCTAGAGGGCTACAAATTGGGATGTTGATCATCCACCCTCCAATCATC
>NC_089794.1:7102330-7117330 GCF_040412425.1 Macrobrachium rosenbergii | reverse complement strand
ACCGATATTTTAAGTTGATAATAAGTCCACCGTCCCATTGGGATCGAACCAGCGACGGACGAGAATCAGGACTACAGTGACGTACTACGTTCGGCGGGTGAGTTGACGGAGATGTTATTCATATATCTCTTGTGGCCGATTTCGTTAGTACGTATATATATATTCCTATATATATATATACGGATATATTATCAACTATATATATTATATATATATATAAAAATATATTATATATATATATATATTGGATATTATATATATATATATATATATATTGTATATAATATATATATATAAATAGTATATATATATTATATATATATATATATATAGAGGTATATATATATATATATAACATATACGGGTATATAGATGTTATATTATATATATATATATATAGTACGTATATATCCTATTATATCCGTCGCTATATATATATATATATTATCAACTTATATATATATATATATATATATATAAATATATATTTATATATATATATATATATATATATATATATATTGTATATATATATATAAATAGTCATATATATATATATATACAAACGCATATACGGTCAACATATATATATATATATAAATAAACACCTATATATATATGATATGGCGGAGATGTTATTCTATACCTCTATTGTATATTTCGTTATATCATATATCCTATTCCTCGTCCGTCGCTGGTTCAATCACGGGACGGTGGACTATATCAACTTAAAAATTCCTCGGTATATATATATAATATATTATTTCCGATAGAGTATATATATTATATATATTTGTTGCTTTATTGTATATGAATCGCGGTGATGTGATAAATAGTCATATATATATATATATATAAACGCACTACGGTCAACATGGCAGAGGTAAATATCGTCTCCAAACACAAAACACCTGAGTTATGAGTTGGCGGAGATGTTATTCACTTATACCTCTCTTGTGGCCGATTTATTGATACGTCATGTAGTCCTGATTCCTCGTCCGTCGCTGGTTCGATCCCACGGGACGGTGGACTTATATCAACTTAAAAATTCCCCTTCGATAACATATATGAAAATATATTATTTCCGATAGAGTGAATTGGATATTAAAGGACGTTTGTAGCTTTCTGATTGTATATGAATCACGGTGATGTGATAAATAGTCATATATATATATATATATATATATATATATATATATATATATATATATATATATATATATATATATATATATATATATATATATATATATATATATATATATATATATATATATATATATATATATATATATATATATATATATATATATATATATATATATATATATATATATATATATATATATATATATATATATATATGCAGAATCTACTAGTCACTTTTACCAGACATATGTAATTCTAGTAGCCACAATGCCCTCTTAACTTCGCTAATTCTTCGCTTTTTTGGATATGCTTGTAACTATAAGGCGATAGATCCAAAGGGGTTACCTTAATCACAAGGAGGTCACGTTGCCAACGTCACAGGCTCTTCATTTCTTCCCTTTGGATCTACCGGCTTCGTAGTTACAAGCATATCCAAAAAGCGAAGAATTATAAGTTAAGAGGGCATTGTATATTAGAAATTATATATATATATATATATATATATATATATATATATATATATATATATATATATATATATATATATATATATATATATATATATATAGATAGATAGATAGATAGATAGATAGATAGATAGATAGATAGATAGATACATACATACATACATAGATATATATATATATATATATATATATATATATATATATATATATATATATATATATATATATATATATATATATATATATATATATATATATATATATATATATATATATATTATACACCAGTGTTTCAAATTGGAGCCCCCTCACAGGAACAAATGGAAAGTTATGAAGTTTTCTGCTATAGCCTATCTCCAAGTACATTATTTTAAGTTTCTATTAAGCTTTTTTCATTTTACATTTCTTGTATTTTCAGACTGAGTGATGGAGTTAGATACAGCCATGGCTAACGACTCGGAGGAAATCAGATGGATTGACTGAATCCAGATTATAACCTTCAAAGAGGCCAGGGATGCCTGGCGCATCCTTCATTTTACGTTCCTGGATAGCTAAATACATTAAAAGAGATGAATCATTTGTTAAAAGAAACTGGAACAAAAATCCATATGACTGTCATCGCGAAAAGAGTGAGAATCTTGCAAGGCCTGAAGTCCTTTCTCAGGAGTCAAAAGACATCATAGCTGAAGCAGTGGGTAGACCAAGAAAGTCTTTACATAAATTAGCGCTTGAACTAGAAACAAAAAGGGGAAAGAACAGAAGTTATAGTGCAGTATATCGTGAATTGAAAAAATCTGGTATCAAGCCATTTCATGTTATCAGCAAGCCCCACATCACTCACCATCAGAGAGAAGACCATGCATGGTTTTGTGGTTCATTTCTTAAAGATAGGGATGAAGCTGACTTTCTCCATGTTGCCGCAGCAGATGAATTCTTCATTTACACAGTCAGGAAACCAAATCATAAAAATGACATGATTTGCGCTGCAAAATTGGATGATATCAGTGATGACATGCGCTATCGCCAGGTTGTGAAATTTCCTGAATGTTTGGGAATTTTTCTCTGTTTCACAGCCAAACGGTTAATGTGGATCATCAAAGAAAAAGGACAGTCATGGAATGGAGAATACTTCAGAGAAACTGTGCTTACTGGTGGAGTATTTCCTTTCCTCAAAGATCCTGAAAATGTGTTATCTGTTGAAGAAGTCACATTTTTGCATGATAAGGCACCATGTTTCAAGGCTCTTCAGCCACAGGAACTGCTTCAAAACAGTGGTATCGATTTCTTCTCATCAAGTGAATTTCCCTGACCTTAATGTGTGTGAAAACATTGGAGTATCTTAAAGGATGGTGTTGAAGCGTGCACAGTGAACTATGATGGTATACCAAGCCTCGACGACCTGCGAAGAGAGGTGACCAAAGTGCTCAGGGAAATGGAATTTGAGTCTCAGCTTTTTTGTGATTTGCTGAAATCATACCCCTCAAGAATGCAGGCTGTGGTACAGGCAGATGGAGGCACAAAAAATACTAAATACTCAGAGAGAAACTTAAATAAATACCTGTTCTGAATTACTTTTGTTTTTGTCCATATCAATTTTAGTTTATGCTGTAGAGGGTTCGGACTCTAATTTCAAAACACCTATATATATATATATATATATATATATATATATATATATATATATATATATATATATATATATATATATATATATATATATATATATATATATATATATATGTATAATCAAAGCTAAACGTCCTTTAATATCAATTCACTCTACATAATATATTTTCATATATGTTACATATTTTTACATAATACATATACATATAACCATATACATATACATATACATATACATATACATATATATATATATATATATATATATATATATATATATATATATATATATATATATATATATATATATATATATATATATATATATATATGACTATTTATCACATCACCATGATTCATATACAATATACAAACGTATATAATTCATATATAAATAATATATTTTCATATATATATATATTATTGATAATATATATCCGTATATACCATACGGACGATATATATACTATACATAACCAGCCGACTGGTTGGTGTGTCATATATATATAAATATAAATAAATAAATATATATATATATATATATATATATATATATATATATATACATATATTAAAGGATATATATATGATATATATATATATATATAGATAGATATATATATAGATAGATAGATAGATAGATAGATAGATATGTATATTCCATTCATCCCTTTAGCCCATTAGATAGAAAATCAAATTTAATGGCAGCTGGGGGAGACACCATGAAAGGGGAGGTGAACTTATGAATGCCTACCCCCCAGATCACCTGATTTGGGGGAAAACATAGCGTCCTCTTAGCCTGCATCATCCGATTGGGGGTTAGATAGCCGTTAGGGACAAAAAGACCAATCAAGGCCGTGAGTGGGCTACTATTCTGACCCTTAAGGACTTAGCTATAAGACCTATTTTCCCTACAACCTTTTTGCTGGCTGTGTGACTGCTTTCAGATCGCCAATGTCGTGTGCCCAAACCAAAAAACAAAGCGAATGCGACACCCTGCGACTTGGCCGACAAGCACTCCTTCCACATCCACCACAGCATAAAGTTGGTGCAGGTCTTCGTCTCTTTAAGTTGGCATGGATCACGAGACTCCTGCAGCCACAATTCATCTTTTGCAATGAACTCAATGCACAAAAGGAATAAGGTAAGTCTGGAAACGCTCCATCCACTGCCAGTTTCTGTCTCTCCTCGTGAATTTCTCTCCATTTTCAATATTTCCAACTTTTCATTCTCCTAAACAAAGCCTCCTTTGTTCAGTCAGACCTAGCAGCCCATTTGCCCCTCAAATTAAATTAGTTCAGTGATCATAATTAGATCATTCCCACCATAGTGTTACCATGTTCTACTTAAATGTAATTGATCAATTCCTCCATCATAAATAAGTAATTTTCATGTGAGAGAAAATCATTGGATTTGAATGCTAACCTGGAATTCTCTTCCAGAACCCTGTTATCTGGCACTTCGAGCAGCCTACCCTTGCCTTGTGAACCAAAAATAACTCACACGTTTAACTGCCATCTTGCCACATGCAAGAATCTTCTGATTAGCAGTCTTGGGGCACTAGACAGCTCCCCCTTTATGAACCAGCTGGGTTAATAACCAAAAATCTTTCAACCAGTCCGCATTAAAGTCATATACTGTAAGTGTCGAACTATTTCAGGACGGTAGCCTTTTCAGATTCAGTGATTTGCTACGCAGTGTCGAGCTTTTATTGCGCCTTGTATGTGCTTGTTTGCTGCTAAATCAGCCCTTAATTTTTTATTTCTTGATTGCTTCATTTGTAAATAAATTCAGTTTAAATCATTTACTTGTTATAATTTACTAAGGTGGCCTCCAATTCTCTGTTTACTTAGATGTGATATCAAGGTAAGTCAGTTTATTCATTGCATTTACCGCTTACATTCTGAGCACTTTGTGTTGGCCTTCAAGGCAGTTAATTAAAAAAAATCCATTTTCATTCTTCCAATCGGCCTCAGAATGTAACAATATATATATGTATGTATATGTGTGTGTAAGAATATGATATCAATAATTAAACGGTAGTGTATGTGACGGTTAAAGGAAAATGAAGGAATAACACTGATTTAAGAAAACGCATAAAGTGGCTGACGTTGTTCTGTAAATGCAAAGAAATTCTTTTCCAAAAATTTTTATAGCGTCTACATAAAATAATGGTATTACCATGTTTAGCTGTTTAAACCTATATAAAATTCACGTCTCAATTCTAAAGGCCATTTACGTTTTAAAAAAGAGGAAGGAAAATTGGAAAATAATATCCTTGAAAGATATTATGTACTTTATGAAAGTATAAAAATTACCAGTGCTCATTTCAGGTAAAAAGAATAATAAAAAAATCATTTCTGCAACGAATCGTTTCAGCTTTCACAGATTAATTTGCACATACGGGAGGGTTGAAAGGTTTTCAATTTTCAGACAAAATACATATGGTGACCCTTTTCAGTGGCAAAAGTTTTTATTATTTCAATCTAAGGCTGAAGAGAAAGGCTCATGAATTTTTTTTTTTTAATTCGGAAGGGACTAAGATTTTACTCAGTACAACTTGAGCAATGGGATTTAATTCCTTAAATGCGAGAGAATATGTTTCTGTTCATCTAGGAAGTGATATAGAATATGGAGTGAGAGGATGGACGCTGGAAACAATTTTTATATTAATTGAAGAGTGCAAACGTTTAGAAAAACAATTACCCAGATGATTTCCGCATAAGGTAACTTATTTGAAATTCAAAGGCTTATTTCACTCCCTCCTTCCCAACATATATATATATATATATATATATATATATATATATATATATATATATATATATATATATATATATATACATATTTATATATACAAATATATATATATATATATATATATATATATATATATATATATATATATATATATATATATATATATATATATATATATATATATATATATATATATATATATATATATATATATATATATATATATATATATATATATATATATATATATATATACATATATATATATATATATATATATATATATATATATATATATATATATATATATATAATATGTGTGTGTGTCCGTGCCTGTGTGTGTGTGTGTGTGAATATTTGCGGCGTGAATATATATGTGTTAACTATCGTCTATTGCGCTTTTTATACAGGATCTACGGAAGAATATATCCTTCAAAATAGATCCATTTCATTTTTTTTTTTTCTTGAGACGCATCTCATCCAGTTGGATTTCCCTTTGCACGAAGGTTTCAGGGTCAATACTTCCATCATGATGTGGAATTGGTCCTGCACAAAGGATTCAAAGCGCTCTTAAATTGAGTCCCAAAAGTGGTTTAGTCGATAGAAAAAAAAGGTATTATCCTGGAATCTTTGCATTCAGGTCATATTAAGAATGCGAGAGGTACGAACGTATTTTACGCTGAGATGAAAGGAGAGTTCGGTTGGAATGAAATGTAAGATAGAAAAAGAGAGTGAAGTTAACCAGTAATCAAAACGGTAAAATTTAGGAAATGCTCAGATTTCTGGCCTCTGGGTCTCGATCAATCTAAGGGCAAGGGGTCATGTCTCATTAAATAAGGAAACAAAGATTCACACACCCACATATACATATATATATATATATATATATATATATATATATATATATATATATATATATATATATATATATATATATATATATATATATATATATATATATATATATATATATATATATATATATATATATATATATATATATATATATATATATATATATATATATATATATATATATATATATATATATATATATATATATATATATATATATATATATATATATATATATATATATATATATATATATATATATATATATATATATATATATATATATATATATATATATATATATATATGTATATATGTACATATATATATATATATATATATATATATATATATATATATATATATATATATATATATATATATATATATATATATAGAGAGAGAGAGTGTGTATATATATATATATATATATATATATATATATATATATATATATATATATATATATATATATATATATATATATATAGAAGATATATATATATATATATATATATATATATATATATATACACACATATATATATATACATATATATATATATATATATATATATATATATATATATATATATATATATATATATATATATATATATATATATATATATTTATTTCTCTCACAGAAGATCTTTCTTCAATTCACAGATTAAAAATAAGGCTGCCAAAGACCATATCTGGTCAGTGTATCCTAAAATCAAGTATAAAGCTTCAACTCCAGGGGTCTTCAAATACAAAAGATTTATAACAGCAACTGCTGGAAGCCAACCAAATTTCGGGGTAAGAAGTTACTCGAGATTAAAAAAGGGAAAGAAAACAAGCAGTTTATCTAAACGAACTACTTAATAGTCCAATTGTACTGAGTGACAATAGCCCGTAGTGCTTAAATATACATTGGATAATAGAGTCCCCGTCAACGATGTAACTATTAAGAACTACCTTGAATTTTAAAACAACCTTGAATAAGCAATGACTGTTATAATTTTTCTAAAATCAAGCAAAACAATTCATATAAGTTTATACATGGCTCCAAATACACATTGCTAGTTAAAATAAATGACTGGTGTCACCAAACAACAATAAAGGGCAACACCGGGAGTATTATTAAAACTAACAAGAATAAAAACTAATTATTTTCACAAAAATCACATCGGTCGATTAAACGAAGGCAGGGGAATAGATCTAGAACCATCTGCACTTTCGTTGACGGGTTTTCTCGCTTATATGCAAAGCCTCTTTTATCTGAAGGCGCCCTTTCTCATTAGAACTATCTTTTATAAAGGTGTTGTTCATTAGCATCTCCCTTGTTAAGGTAGTGTCATGTGCTTGAGGGGTATGCGTTTTCGGCGTTCCTGTCTGGAGGTGGTACTTCAAGCGACGAGAAAGCGTAATAGTGGTCATCCCAATATATGAAATATTGGGGATCTTACAGTCTCCGAATCTGAATGGATATGTGCATTGGTAAACGACGCCCGTGCGATTCATGTCGCTGTTCACAATAGAAGGGTTATTTTTTTCATGAAGAGGCGCTACTAGTCTTCGGGTTCTTGCAAAAAAAATTGAATTTGACGGTTTCATTGTCATTAACTGGAGCAATTCCTCTTTTTTTTTTTTTTTAAACACGCTCGTCGGTGTTATACCCAGTGGTCATGTTATTCCTGTTATACAGTTTTATAGAAGAACGTGCATTGTCAGGCTGGTGTTGGCATTCCGTAAACCTCTCCAATTGTTTATTTAAACATTTATGAATTTCAGTGGATGAGTGTCCGTTGCTGACGAAGACTTGTGAAGCCCTCTGCAGCTCATTGTGCACATTATCCCAAGAAAAGCGCTGGGTAATAACTCTCCTTACCTGTGCACTTATTACACTGTTTTTGTACCTGTCAGGGCAATCACTATTGCCATTCATGCATATACTAGGGTTGGTGGCTTTAGTTTATAACGAAGTCGTATATTTCCTTGCCTCCTTTTACACCAAGACGTCCAGGAAAGGTAGTGAATTATCTTTGCAAAGTTCATAGGTAAATGTAAGGCACGACCTATGCGCAAAATTATCTCTTAGCTCTTCTAGTTGTAGGTAATTTTTCTCAATCACAAAAATGTCATCGATGTATCCACAGTATATTTATGGTTTATCTTGTATTTATTCGATAGTCGTTCTTTGCCAAACTACCATGTAAAACTTTGCAAACGAAACGCCAAGGGGCGATCTCACAGCTATGCCATCAATTTTCAGGAACAATTTTCCATCTGGGCCTCGGAACGCCGATTCTTTTGTGGAGGCTGTTAAAAGCTTACGTAGAAGGTTCTCCGGAATGTTGGGTGGTTGTTTTTGCTATGGTATACTTCATTTATTTTCATTTCGATGGTTTCTTCGACTGGTACTTTTGTGAATAATGAGGTGACATCTAACGAGGTCACAAGCCTCTCTGAAGATTTCCCCTTTAAGATATAGACAAATTCCATAGGGTACTTTAAACTGTTATCACATGGCACATAAAAACTCAGGAGGTCATTCACTTTCGGTGGTTTTCAACCAGGTGGGAATTTCAGTTTCCGGGGGGAAATTGTGACCACAGATTGGCAGACTCGAACTGGCTCTAGGACAGCACAAAACGCAGTGCGCATCAGTCCACAATACTGAGAGGTCACGCTGGGCTATTTCTCCGCTAGCTCGTGTGTTTGTATTAGTATTTTGTTGCATATTATTTGGAATGCACCTTTTGAGGCAGACAATTTTAGAAAGGCGGGGATGTGGATGACATTTTGGCATGGTGAAAGGGTGCATGGGCCAAAAAAAAGTTTGAGAACCACTGTTGCAGGTAGACGGTATGTAGGCGTGGGTATTTAATTGGTAATAGGCCTTAATGGATTTCCAGGCTTGTGTGTTTTAACGTTGCCATATGCATGTCCTGGCTTATACTGTAATCACCGCTGATCTTTTGAAAGAAGTAAATGCCTCTAGCTTTGGCATTTACAGATCCCATTATTTTGTTCACTTTTGTTTTCAATGAGGTTTTCGTGTCCTTTGTCGTTACCTTAAACTAGCTGGCGTCACTGAGAATTTCGTTCATTTCATCTAAATAATCTTTTCGGGGTGATATTACATACATGGGGACTTTGTCGGCCCGTCTAACAAACATTAGGGCTTTGTCGGCCCGTCTAACAAACATTAGGGCTTTGTCAGCCCGTCTAACAAACATTAGGGCTTTGTCGGCCCGTCTAACAAACATTAGGGCTTTGTCGGCCCGTCTAACAAACATTAGGGCTTTGTCGGCCCGTGTAACAAACATTAGGGCTTTGTCGGCCCGTCTAACAAACAATAGGGCTTTTTCCCGTCTAACAAACATTAGGGCTTTGTCGGCCCGTGTAACAAACATTAGGCTTTGTCGGAAGATCTTTGTCAAGAATAATTGTTGTTTTCCCGTAGTTCTTTTGACGCGGCGAGAAGATCTTTGTCAAGAATTTTGCTTTTCACGGAACCCCTTAGTTTATCACTTTCGGCCAAGAGATTTGGAATTATGTAGTTTGTACTGATAAACTGCTTGTGACCTTCCTTTTTGCAATCACGGGTAACTTCTTACCGTGACATTTGGTTGACTTCGTGCGCTTGCCTTTATAAATATTTTGTATTTGAAGATGACCCATGAACCTGAAACGTTATACTTGATTTTAAGATACAGTGACCAGATGTGGACTTTGGCAGCCTTATTTTTAACCTACGAACTGAAGAAAGATCTTCTGTGAGAATAAAAGAAAAATTAAGTAAAAACCTTATATCGGCATATCTTCAGGTCATCTTTAATAATATGTCTACATGAAAATCTGCTTCCTAAATACTAGATATATATATATATATATATATATATATATATATATATATATATATATATATATATATATATATATATATATATATATATATATATATATATATATATATATATATATATATATATATATATATATATATATATATATATATATATATATATATATATATATATATATATATATATATATATATATATATATGTATATATATATATATATATATATATATATATATATATATATGTATATATATATATATATATATATATATATATATATATATATATATATATATATATATATATATATATATATATATATATATATATATATAATATACACACTATATATATACATATATTTGTATATATATATATATATATATATATATATATATATATATATATATATATATATATATATATATATATATATATATATATATATATATATATATATATATATATATATATATATGTGTGTGTGTGTGTGTGTGTGTGTATGTATGTATGTATAATTTTATATATATATATATATATATATATATATATATATATATATATATATATATATATATATATATATATATATATATATATATATATCTTTATATATATAATATATATATATATATATATATATATATATATATATATATATATATATATATATATATATATATATATATATGTATATATGTGTATATATGTGTATATATATATATTTATATCTGTATGTTATATCTGTATGTGTATGTGTGCGGTGTTTGTGTATGCATGTATCTAGTTATGAATTAATTAGTGTGCTGGTGCATAGAAAATCGCATTGTTTCCTACATCTTCGATGTTGCACTTTCAGGAACTTGCAATCCTCGTGCCCCTCTCAACTCACAGCAAAATACTCTCATCGCCTATCACATCTGGGGAATGAATGGATGATGGTTTCCCCTTATGGGGACAGGAGATGCTAACAGGACAACATCCACTAATCCTTAAGTGGTTCATGTGATCTGGTCTCCATGTGCAAATTATCGAGGGCTTATGACATTTGATCCTTCTGGGAAACTGTTGCCAATTGGTTGTGACACTGGCACACGGTCCATGGTATTAGTAATTATATACTCATATATATATATATATATATATATATATATATATATATATATATATATATATATATATATATATATATATATATATATATACAATATATATATTGTGTGTGTGTGCTTTTGGAGCATAGGTTTTCCGAAAAGAGCTTTCACCGAAATCAATGGTTTTTATGGTGCTGATGAATTTTTGGTACATTTCATATGTCCTTCGTCTTTTTTTTTCTTCCTGGCTCAGTTGTTGGGAACAAAAACGTAAATTCTTTTATCCTTATACTTGGGTTAATATGTAATCGTTACACTTGTTACACATCACTATGGCCTCTTCGTCGCTACAATGCAAGGTCTTCGGGTGAATTAAACCATGATGAAGTGAAACCTATAAAGAATGACAAAGATAGAAAGTGGAATGTATTCTGTGACCTAACAAACGCAACCACATGAAATAGTAAAACGCTCTACCAACATTAAATCGAAGAAATATGAGAGAACAGAGATCAATAGATGCAATAAAACAAGTAAAAAATGTGCCGAAGTTCCTTCGGGGCAATCGAGTTTACTGTACATTGTATAACGGAGGCCACCGAACATAGATCTATCTTTCGGTGGGCTCGGTATAAAGCTGTATGAGCCGTGGCCCATTGAACATTAGCTACAACCCTGTGGAGGCCTGGATTATATCGTTGCCAGACGCACGATCATGGCTAATTTTAACCTTAAATGAAATAAAAAACTACTGAGGCTAGAGGGTTGCAATTCAGCATGTTTGATGATTGGATATTGGATGATCAACATACCAATTTGCACCCCTCTAGCCTCATTAGTTTTTAAGATCTGAGGGGGTACAGAAAAAAGTGCGGACAGAAAAAAGTGCAGACGGGCAGTCAAAGCCAGCACAATAGTTTTCTTTTCAGAAAACTAATAAAAGCTGTTAATACTGAATAAGTGTTTCATAATGAGAGAAGAGTAAAGAGATGCTTCTCTCAGTCTTTCCAAACAAGTAAGTTCATTAATTTAGGTTTAAAAAAAAGTATACCTTAGTTTTACCAGACCACTGAGCTGATTAACAGCTCTCCTAGGGCTGGCCTGAAGGATTAGACTTATTTTACGTCGTTAAGAACCAATTGGTTACTTAGCAACGGGACCTACAGCTTATTGTGGAATCCGAACAACATCATAGCGAGAAATGAATTTCTATCACCAGAAATAAATTCCTCTAACTCTTCATCAGCCAGCCGGGGAATCGAACTCCAGCCCAGCGAGTGCCAGTCCGCAGCTCTACCGACTCACCCAACGAAGAGCTTGATTTTAATTGCCTCTGCATCCGTACACCTGAGAACGAAGCAAAACGTATCACATCAAATGCTTCACCGATTAACTGCAACACATATAAAAAGGTGTTAATGCTTACACTCTTATTGTACTTTATGTTATCTATATGGACCGTGTTTATTTTGCTTTAACTTTAAAATGAAATCAATGCATCCCTATGCGAAAGCTCGTGGCGTAAACTATCCCCAAACCCCTCAGTGGCTTAGTTCACTTGGAGAAGCCTCAGTGTGGCGACGTAACGGCCGTAGTAATCAGAGTGATATGTGTTACAATTCCAAATTATTATTATTATTATTATTATTATTATTATTATTATTATTATTATTATTATTATTCAGAAGATGAAACCTATTCATATGGAACACGCTCACAAGGGCCATGACTTGAAATTCAAGCTTCCAAAGTATATGGTGTTCATTAGGAAGTACAGGGATAAAAGTGCCAGTTTACGTTACTTAACCCAACAACTCAGTCACGAAGAAACAAGAAGAATAACGAAATATGAAGAAGTACCAAGAAAGTTGACCAGCAACATAAAAGCCATATATATATATATCTACTTCTATCTACCTATCTACCTACCTATATATCTAGTTATATATATCTATCTACCTGTCTATATATATATATATATATATATATATATATATATATATATATATATATATATATATATATATATATATATATATATATATATATATATATATATATATATATATATATATATATATACATGTATATATATATATATATATATATATATATATATATATATATATATATATATATATATATATATATACACATATATATATATATATGTATACATATATATATATATACATACATACATATATATATATATATATATATATATATATATATATATGTATATATATGTATCTTCCATATGTCAACCTTAAGAGGCTTGACTTGGAAACCTGTTAAGGGAGGCTGCATTACATATGTATAATTCTGCAAATTATTCTTAGGATGGAATGAATGCGACATGAGTGGATTAATTTAATTGGCACTATCCGCCCGCTTTCCTAGCACGTATATTTGAAGAGGTCGGGGAGGGGCACGGCTGGGTACTTACCTTCCTCTCGGTTGGTTGTGCCAGGGGCAAAGGGCCTCTGCTGTGTGATACTTTTTAGCCTTTAAAATGATGTTGAGCATTTATCAAACACTTGGACATCACAGAATCTTGATAAAAGAAAAGGAAACATCGTTGAAGGTAATATGACATAAATCGCTAAAAGGTTACACACTAAGGAATAAAAATAAAACCTTGAAAAACGAATTAAGTTGTCGTCTCTCTCAGAGACCAGATAAAAGAAACGTTCCTCACTCAGCGTTTACAGAATTTCCAAATATATATTTTTTCAGATATTTTCGAGACCAGTACCTAATCGTATAGAAATTTTGCTGAAATAACCTATTTTCTATGGAACGGTTTCTGGATTTCCATTCCCATTTGGCTTCATAAACTTTATATTGGAAGAGTCATCATTTTCCGAAGATAAAATTATCATGTTTACCCAGAGAGAGAGAGAGAGAGAGAGATGTTTTATTCATCTCGATAAAAAGACTTTTTTTATAAATTTTGTATATATTTATCAACATACCCTTAACAGAGAGACCTTTGTGTTCCTAAATTTGGTGTCAGCAAACAGGCATTGCGAGCAGGTAACTCAGTATATGGCGCTTTAATTAAGGTCAACAGGACTGTCAGGTCTCTCCTGCAACAATGAAGTTACCGTAAATGGATTTGTGGAAACAAATAAAACACTAATATAACATTTCTTCTAACTTTTTCCTAACATAATTTGTACTCCAACGAGT
>NC_089794.1:7089830-7097330 GCF_040412425.1 Macrobrachium rosenbergii | reverse complement strand
TGTGTACTGGTGAGTCTATTGTCATTTCAGGTCAGACCCTGGGTAGGAGTTTTGAAGCAAGCAGCCGGAAGCTGCCCCAGCTGCAAGAGACTCTCAACTTAGCTACCATAGCATACGGACGCACTCCGTGCTATCCTTCAAGCACCTTTTGTCTCTCCTCCTTTGTTCAACATGAGGGAGAAATTTGTTTTTCCAAATGGACCAAGGAATCTTATGCAACTGATCACTGCATTATCTCACCCAGCAGTAAGTCTGAGTTTGACAATTACTCCCAGTTCTCTTTCTCTTCAATTGAAACTCTCATTTTCCTTGTTCAGATTTTCCCCTCTTAAATAGTCACTGACTAAGATATCCTAGTAAAACATATCCCATTTATGAAGTCAGATATTGAGTACAATTATTTTTGTCCAGTGAAATCACATAACTTATCCTACATGGTGTTAAAAATATTATTCTTGATATAAGAGTCATCCCCTTGTGATTAAGTAATGGCGAGTGAGAGTTTCTTTAGTGCAAGATTGTTATCTGGTTACGTCTTTTCCTGAAGTGTGTACACCTTCGGCTTGAACAAATTCTCTTTCTTGGAGAAGAATCCACATCATCAATTCCAAGAAGCCTCAATTTGATGTTCCCTGCATCCAACTGCCTTATAAAGCGTTTTGGAAGAGGCATGTAAATATGTTGCGTTCATTTCTATGTAGCATTGAGGTATTTTGTCTCGATTTAGGACTAATATTTTGAGCTACTATTAACTCCTGTAAATAATCCATTTCCTTTTATTTTTACTTCTGCTGAACTAGTTTTCCAGTAAGTTTGCTAAATTAATCCTTGCGGTTATGCAATAAACCTCTATTTTGTTAAACTTGTTTAGCTGGCAAACTAATCTATTCAGTTTAATTTTAGCCTTAATTGACAGAATTAAGTGAGTCTTAGGTAAAGCAAGGCAATATAAAATCCAACTAACTAATTATTAAACTCATTAGCCGACTGACCAAACATATATATATATATATATATATATATATATATATATATATATATATATATATATATATATATATATATATATATATATATACAAAGACATATATATATATATATATATATATATATATATATATATATATATATATATATATATATATATATATATATATATATATATATATATATATATATATATATATATATTCATGTATTTAGAAAATTGTCTCTCCAGTCAGTTAGCTAGGAAATCAGATTTCATGGCGACTGGAGGAGACTCACTAGAGGGGACAGATGCAGGCGTCCTAACTGCAAAATTGCATGATTTAAGGGGACAGAATGCTGTTAGGGAAGAAGTGCCAGTCAAGACAGTAACTGGGCTGCTAAGCTGACCGTTAGTTAGTCTTAACTATAAGACAAGCAACCTAAAACACCCGCAGAAGCTTGTCATATGACAGATGACTGGGAGACCTTGAACCAGTCTCACAGCACATCTCTCTGGTGAATAGTACCACCTGGACATCTCTCCAGATCAACTCACCTCAAGAACGAACACCATGACAAACCACCAATGTGCAACTTCTGTAAGAGAGTTGGTCACCCCGAATCTGAGTGCCACATTAAAAGGGAGTTAACCAGCAGCGCCCTCAAATCAGCCTTCTCCACCGACAGTCACCATAGGGAAACCAGCCCATTCAAGGGAACCCTTCCGAGACTGTGGAACTCCAGGGCACTATACTGCCGGATATCCTGATTGCCCAAAACATATCTCCTCTACCAAGCAAGTCAACCTGATCAGTGCCATGACCTCCGCAGTCGTGCCACGTGATATGTCTAACCCTGAGCTGGTGTGGACTCAGTCCATCTCAGTGCCACCCCTGGATGGCTCTAGCTTACCAGTGAACCTGCCAGTTACGGTAGACACTGGCTCAGATATTTGCCTGATTGACCGGGTGTGAGTGCCAGCCAGCACCACTGTAGACGAAAAGACCAGGTGGACGATGACTTGGATAGATGAGCAGACTAAGACTATTCCCACAGTTGAGCTTCAGGAGACAATCCCTTGGGGCACACAACCTCACCACATTGGCGTGGTGAACAAAATCAGGCATGGAGTGGAGTTCCTGTTGGGACGAGACCTCCTCTTGGGATGTCCTCCCCCAATGCCACTCTATTGCCGAGCTACCTCCACCAGGGAAGCCTGACCAGGACACCGCCACTGTGACAGGTGTGCCACCATCAGCCCTACCTTCCGCTCACCAAAGTGTTCGATGGAAGGGACACTCTGTGCACCTCCAGGCCCAGTCCTCGCTCCTCACAAAAGGATGGCCACCAAAAGTTTCCTCACTCACCACGAAGGGAAATCACCAGGTACTGCTGCAAGACCTGTAATGTAACAGGGCACTCCACGAATTGGTCGGGGTGCCCTAGCAAGCAACCTGAACTACTCTAAGAGGCTCATCCCTCCACCTGAGACAGGAATCTTTGCCTCACGCTACCTCAGGTACACCGAGCGGTTTTGCATCCCCAAGTCCCTCGTCAGGCATGCCTGACTCCAATTCTCTGCCAGTGCCACTTGAGAGCCCTGAGTGCCAAGCTCCATCTATCTCAGACGTAGCACCTCCACTAACCTTAACCTCTGTGCCTGGCCCCAAGTTAGTGCCAGTGCCGGATCCCAATCATGTTACGGATCCTCCTACAAGAGATCCTCCAACCCTTACAGCGTTGATCATTGTAAATTGTGAGGCTCCAACCCCCAGCAATTCTTCTTCACAATCACCTTCATCTGCCAAGGATGAACCTCTGGCAGACCTTAACGCTACACCTTCTCTGGTTGACCAGAAACTGTCCAGCCGGGATGCAGAAACTGATTTTACCCTTACGACGGTTGTCGCATTAGCAGAAGTGGGGAACCTCCCTGTAGCTCCTAGGGCTACCTCTGATTCTGCTCCTAATGGCACTTTTGGCCTTTCCACATAGTCAGTGCCCTTGTCACCTTCCAGGAATGGCGTAACCAGACTTTGGAGGAACCCGGAGAAGAAGAAGAAGGGGCGGAAGAGATCCAATTAACCCATAAGAACCACAAGCTCTCCTTGGCACTTGTGTCCCATTGGCACAGTGCCGTTTCCATCTCAGAGTGATCTTGACACCTACCCAGAGGAGGTAGCCGGCATGATCTCTGCCCAAGTAGACTAACACCTAATACCCTAGGCAACCTTATAGTACTAACCGTGATAATAAACTCATGATAAAACTGTCCAATACTCAAGCTGGTACCCACCTGACTGTGTAGCATAATTAACCCTTCAGGTTGCTCATGTCCAAAAATATTGTGTGTTATTCCATAAAGGAGTTTGTAATCTGTGAATAAGTGCATTTAGTTAGGTAAGTGTCATTTAATTTAGTGCCAGGGCAGTAGGATCGTAGACTATGTCAACGAGACACATTTTCCATCTACACTTTGCCTAGGAATAGAGTTCCCCTGTCGTCAGAGACAGCAAGTAGAAGTCTATAGATACCTTTGTATAGTGTTAGGCTCTGCTGTAGTAAGTAAGGTAGTAAAACTAGTATCCCCTCCTAGCAGTTAGGTAGGTCATTTTAGTTAGCTGCATTGCAAAAGTACTACTCATTTAGTGAAGCTAACTGACTAATCGAGACGAATAACTTACTTAGCCAAGGCCTTCATGCCCGAAAGGGAGTGAATGCCTTCTTAAAGGGGGGAGCTCTCACATATTTAGAAAAATCGTCCCTCCAGTCTGTTAGCGAGGAAATCAAATTTCATGGCCGCTGGGGGAGAAGCCACTAGTGGGGAGAGATGTAGGCTTCCTAACCCCAAAATTGTATGATTTTGGGGGACAGGAAGCCGTTAGGGAAGAAGGACCAGTCAGGACAGTAATTGGGCTGCTAAGCTGAACCTTAGTTAGTCTTAACTATAAGACCTATTTCCCTTCGACCTTTGTACTGGTTGTTATTGCTTCTTCCAGATCTACCGATGTCCTGTGCCCATCCATAGAAATCAAATGGGAAGCCTCATGACCTCTCTCCATCACTCTGCTCCAAATCACCACAGCACTAATCTGGTGCTGTCCTTCCACCTTACACTGGCCACGTGTCGGGACTTCTGCAGCCCGAATTCATCTTTTGCAAGTGAGCTCCATGCACAGATGCAATAAGAATCCTGTTATCTGGCTCTTTGAGTTTTCTGCCCTTGCCCTTGTGAACCAAGTTACCTTAGATGTTTAACTACCATCTTGCTATGTGCAAGACTCTTCTCTCCACCAGCGGTCCAGGGGCATGTGACCGGCCCCCATCTGCATTCACCTTGTGCTAAAATCACCAGTCATTATTATTTATCAGCCAGTCTCCACAGCAGTGATTTTCATTTGCGTGTCCAACTCTTTCAGGGCTGGAGCCCTTCCCAGATTTAGTTATTTGCTACGTATAGTCTTACTTGTACTGCACATTGCATGTTCCTTGTTTGCTGCTCAGTCAGCCATTTCGTATTAGTTTTCCAATTGCTCAGCTTGTAAATAAATTCAATTTAAAGTTACCTAACAGGTTGGAAAGGCCACCTTCCCATTCTCTGTTAAATAGATGTAATACCAAGGTAAGTCATCCTAGTAATTACATTATTGCCTATGTTCTGAGCTCTAGGTGTTGGCCCTAAGGCAAAACTTCATTCAAAATTCAAATTAACTTAACTCAGAATATAACAATATATATATATAGACTATATATATATATAACATAACAATATATATATATATATATATATATATATATATATATATATATATATATATATATATATATATATATATATATATATATATATATACATATATATACATACATATATATATATATATATATATATATATATATATATATATATATATATATATATATAGAATCTCTACCGGTCACTTTTACCAGACACATATGTAATTCTAATAGCCACAATGCCCTCTTAACTTCGCTAATTCTTTGCGCTTTTTTGGATATGCTTGTAACTACGAAGCCGATAGATCCAAAGGGAAGAAATTGAAGAGCCTGTGACGCCCGGCCGTAGGAAGCGAACCCGAGTTACCTTAATCACAAGGAAGTCACGTTGCCGACCTGACTACGAGAAGGATAAAAGTCTATCACCTCTCATACATATATATACCTGTCGTTTTCAGATATATTTATTAGAGCTGGAATAGACCCATCCTCACCATCGTAGCCCAGTGGGCAATCGTTTTTATTGCTTTTTAGGCTGAAATATATACGCATAATCTACTGGTCACTTTTACCAGACACATATGTAATTCTAATAGCCACAATGCCCTCTTAACTTCGCTAATTCTTCGCGCTTTTTTGGATATGCTTGTAACAACGAAGCCGATAGATCCAAAGGGAAGAAATTGAAGAGCCTGTGACGGCCGGCCTGTCCACGTCACGCCTCCGAAGGGGCTGTTCCTCTTCTTGGCATCATCAGCCGAAACTCTAGACCGTGCTTCAGTCACTTCGGCGTCGAGAGATAAAAAATGGGTCATCTCTATTAGGAAGATTATAAGACGAGGACCATCAACCTCTTGATTGCGTTACATCTCAATGCACCTGCAGAAGAAGAAGCTGCAGTACAGTTTTGACAACCAACACCCTTCCCACAGTCAACCCCAACAAATGGGCCAAGAAGCTCGCAACTCCTCCGGAACAGTTGATGCAGATGCATCATGTTCCAAGGGCGTTGTTATTTCCTTGACCCAGTCGAGGAGGTAAGCTAGATATTGGGTGTGTGTGTGTGTGTGTATTGGGGGCGGGGCTGCCTACGGTTGGTTCTCGTTCCAAGGGTGTTATAATTTTCTAGCCCCAGTCGTAAAAAGTCTCCAAAGGCTTCATTTCCTTTTCTTCTATGTATTTTTCAAACCAGTTTCTGTCCACCTGACCAAGACGTTCGCCATGTCTAACTACTATTACTCCTAATGCTTCTCTATGAGTAGAAGAAAGGGTAAGAGAAGATTAATTTTCTTCTATCTCTTCTCGTTTACGTCTTACTTCCAAGTTACTGTGTCCCTCTTCTGAAGTCTTCTCCTTCTTTTCACAGTCACATAATGTTGTATCCAGGCTTGAATCGTGGATTGCTGTTGGGTCGAGGATGTATTCTTCTGCGATTTCCTTTCTTTCTTGGCAAGTAACAAGATCCTTGTCATCAGTTACTTGAAATTCATTATCATCTTCGTATCATCTTGCTAATTCCTGTCCTCGTATTCTCCCTCGCTGGTTATTCGTTTCCTCTTGAATTACCCCGTTCGTTTTCGAATTAAAACTCATAAGAGATTCTCGACAGCGTCCGAAAAGAAACCTGCAAGCATGGCCAGGCGGGTCAGAAATCCTGTGGTACCCGTGGGAAGGACTATATAACAGATAATAACTCCAATTAGGAGATAAGTCAACAAAGCATTTATGTGGTTAAAACATGCTTCTTTCTTGTAAAATAACGCTCCCTTCCGTTGGCTTAGATCCAGAACGTGCCACATTATCTCGAAGTCAAGAAATCGACTCCAAAGCCTTCAGAGAGCTTGTCAGGACACTACAGTACGTCTATGACGTCCGGATGATGCAACAGCAGATAGGGATCGCTTCCTGAAGACGTCGAGCAGCTTCTTCAGAGATAATGTGACATACTACACACACACACACACACACACACACACACACACACACACACACACACACACACACACACACATATATATATATATATATATATATATATATATATATATATATATATATATATATATATATATATATATATATATATATATATATATATATATATATATATATATATATATAATATGTACTGGGTGTTTCAAATTAGACCCCCACCACAAAACAAATGGAAAGTTATGAAGTTTTCTGCTATAGCCTATCTCCAAGTACATTATTTTAAGTTTCTATTAAGCTATTTTTCATTTTACATTTCTTGTATTATCAGACTGAGTGACGGCGTTAGATACAGCCATGGCTAACGACTCGGATGAAATCAGATGGATTGACCCGAATCCGGGCTATAACCTTCAGAGAGGCCAATACTAAAACGGAGAGTATAGGGAAATTACTATAGATTAGAAATGTGGGAAAATAGTTTTATACTTAAAAACTATTCATGTTACAATTCTGATCTATTTTTTTTAACTTACACACTATATATATATATATATATATATATATATATATATATATATATATATATATATATATATATATATATATATATATATATATATATATATATATATATATATATATATATATATATATATATATGTACAGGGTGTTTCTGAAATTAGAGCCACCCCTCTACATCATAAACTAAAATTGATATGGACAAAAACAAAGGTAATTCAGAATAGGTATTTATTTAAGTTTCTCTCTGAGTATTTAATATTTTGTGTGGCCTCCATCTGCCTGTACCACAGCCTGCATTCTTGAGGGGTATGATTTCAGCAAATCGCAAAAAAGCTG
>NC_089794.1:7072330-7084830 GCF_040412425.1 Macrobrachium rosenbergii | reverse complement strand
ACTCACTAATAATTTAGTTTACCCTTTTGCGACTCTCAAAGGTATTAATTCTCACTCTCCTGGCATTTTTCGTTGACTTTTCCACTCTCAAAAAAAAAAAAAAATCACCTTAGCACTCTAACCATTCAAGATTTAAGATGAAGAATTCACAAAATACTAACAATTCTCATCTTAGATTTTCTTTTATCAAGTTTTTTAGAAGGTGAAAATGTATTTAAGTGCCATTGATTATTTAATTGCAACTGATTTTCCATTAAAAAAATTTATATATATATACTTTGTACGTGTTTTTACTTTTAATTATGCAAACTGAATGTTTTTTTTTTTTATTTTACAACCACAGATGTCCTAATGATGTGACCACGGGTCAAGTAACGTCGACTGGAACGATTAATAAATGTATATACGGGATGTGTGTGTGTCCCTGCGCCCTTCTCCTGCCTAATACAGTGCCCCTGGATAGTTCATTATATATACATATATATATATATATATATATATATATATATATATATATATATATATATATATATATATATATATATATATATATATATATATATATATATATATATATATATATATATATCATATATATATATATATATATATATATATATATATATATATACATATATATATATATATATATATACATATATACATATATATATATATATATATATATATATATATATATATATATATATATATATATATATATATATATATATATATATATATATATATATATATATATATATATATATATATATATATATATATACATATATATATATATATATATATATATATATATATATATATATATATATATATATATATATATATATATATATATATATATATATATATATATATATATATATATATATATATATATACATATATATATATATATATATATATATATATATATATATATATATATATATATATATATATATATACATAATATATATATATATATATATATATATATATATATATATATATATATATATATATATATATATATATATATATATATATATATATATATATATATATATATATATATATATATATATATATATATATATATATATATATATATATATATATATATATATATATATATATATATATATATATATATATATATATATATATATATATATATATATATATATATATATATATATATATATATATATATATATACATATATATATACATATATATATATATATATATATATATATATATATATATATATATATATATATATATATATATATATATATATATATATATATATATATATATATATATATATATATATATATATATATATATATATATATATATATATATATATATATATATATATATATATATATATATATATATATATATATATATATATATATATATATATATATATATATATATATATATATATATATATATATATATATATATATATATATATATATATATATATATATATATATATATTGTTACATATGAGGGCTTGGCTGATGAGTTTCTTGATTAATGTAATTTATAAGGCCCTGCGTGCCAAGGACACACGTAACCTGTGAATGGAAGCTACAAATTAACCTCAAAGACAGCTGTTTATTAATGGAATAAGGTCGCCAGTCGAGGAGGACCCTCGACACAAAGAATATGCAGTTAACTAAGGAATTTACTTTAACATTCGCCCAACTTCGGACGCAGTCAATTTTCACTTGTTAATATGGTATTAAAAACACAACAGCTCTTCCGAACAATGGATTCGAGACACAAGGCTGCATAAAGAATGTTAAATGACCTGCTTAACCTTCCCTAATTCCTAGTTACTTCACTGGAACAGTTGAATGTCGCTAAACAATAGAAATTATGCTTAATCTAGACTTCGTGAAAGCAAAATGGGCTTGGTTATTTATGGTGGCGAAAGACTGAAACAAAGGGAAATGGAAATATAGGGAGAGATACTAGTAACTCGACGAAGTTTTGAACAAAAATTCCAGACTTACTGTTATATGAAGGTTGCTGCGCCTCAACGGATGATTGGAAGTTCTGGGATGAATTTGCCACTTCACTTCACCACTTAAGAACATAAAGACGGAGAGACAAAGGGGCGATGAGCCAGAAGAGCTGACATGCTCCACTCTCGATAGTTAAGCTCTCTCTGCAACCTCTCTGGGTCACACACAAGATAGCGTCTCTCTACGCACTCAGGGTCTGAAATTTTGGTCATAACAATTCGCTGACAGAGTACAGGAAAGAAGTAGCTTAGGGCCACCTATCATAAGGTTAATAGTGGAAACTTTTCCTATGGGGTTAAGTCCTTACTGCTACCTATCCTTGCTATGAACGGGCGTTAAATTTTAAATTTCCTACACGAACTCAGTCGAGACAGTCTCTTCTCCCGCCTTGGTTAGAATGATATTCTACAAATAAATGCATAGAGGGCGAACAGCATAATGTTTATAAAAGCTCCCTCCCTTAAGAGGGCCTTCACTCCCTTTTCGGGCGTGAAGGTCTGTACTAAGCAAGCTGTTCACCTCTATTAGGTTACTCTACTCCCCTGCGCAGATTTGTCCTGTGTAGCCTACCTAGCTACGGATCTACCTAACCCTAGATAGGATATGAGCTTCAATCATTACTTCACCTAATTCTAACAGTACTGGAAGGTGCTTACGGTTATTACATGCTACCTCCTATAATCGTGATGGTTTAGACCTAGCCTAGTGGTACATTCTATGGTATTCCCTAGCCTAACCTATTCTAACCCGACAGTAGCATCAACGTAAGAGATAATGTTCTAACTAAATTACAAAGTTCTTTGTGTTTAATACCATTAGTAATTACCAGTTAATTCATGAGGTTTTCCTCATATGATAAATGGGTGCCTCACTGAGGTCTTAGGCCATGCGTGTCATGAGCATAGTGGCTTTTTTCACACTAGTTAAGATTATCTGATGTTAGTTACACTACTTATGTGATTACTGCGGCTTGATGGTAAGTGGAAGGAACAAGGCTACTAATGTGATGACAGTACTTAATGTGGTCTAGGCTATGTATAAGAAAAAGAGATCACACTGGCTACCTCCTCTGGGCAAGGGGCCAGAATCACTCTAAGATGGTAGGGCACTGTACCGAGGGGGCACTAGTGTCAAGATGAGCTTATGGCTTGGCAACTACTGGGCTCTCTTCTACCCCTTCTTCTTCTTCTTCGGGTTCCTCCAAGGCCCATCAGTATCAGACCTAGGTGATGAGGGCACCGACTCTGGGGACAGGCCAGAGGGGCTAGTGGGCGTGAAGTCAGGGGCAACTTCATAAGCTACAGGAGGGCTCCCTACTCCGGCTGCTGCGACAACCGGAGCGAGAGCGATCTTGACTTCTGTGTCTGAGGAGGCCAGTTCCTGGTCTTCCAGAGATGGTGTAACATTTTGATCCTCCAGGGGTTCATCCTCTGGGGTCAGATTTGGTGAGGAAGAAGTGTCGGGTGCTGGAGGCTCTCCGGTTGCGATGATCAATGGTGTGGGGAATCCTGACTTTCCCAGAGGAGGATTTCCTTCATGATTTAGGCCCAGCATAGGGTCCTTTTCAATTGATGGCTCAACGTCCGTGCCGGACGGAGAGTGGCACTGCTCAGTGCTTGCAAGTGGCACTGGCAGCAGTTGAGGGTCAGGCATGCCTGACAAGGGGTCCGGAGGTACAATACCTTGTGGATGACTTGCATCTGGCTGTGGCAGAGATTCCTGCCCCAGCAGGAGATCGTAGCCTCTCCGAGGGTCTTGTTTGGGGGCGTCCGCTGGGCGTTGCTTACTTGGGCAGCCCTCCCAATTTGTGGAGTGGCCTGTCCACTTGCATGTCCTGCAGCGGTACTACTCCTCCTGAATGTCTCTTTGGGGAGAGGGAGGACCTCTTGGTGGGCCAGCCCTTCGTGACTGGAGAGGGCTTGTCCTAGAATGGTTCGGTGTGTGCCCCTTCCACTGGCCACTACGGTGGGCGGAAGGTGGGTTTTTTGTCCTTATCGGGTTCTCCTACAGTCAGGGCCTCCTTGGAGGAGGTAGCGTGGCTGCGAAGTGGCGTTGGTGACGGGCTTCCCCAGAACATGTCCTGACCAAACAGGAAGTCCACTCCGGGCCGAAGTCCACCCACCACGCCAAGGCGGTGGGGTAGCGTGCCCCAAGGTGTTGTGACCTGGAGCTTGACCGTGGGAAGTGTAATGGTGTGGCCCTCTATCCACTTCATTTCCCACCAGGTCTTTTCGTCAACCATGGCACCAGCTGGCACTTGGGCCCTGGCGATCAGGCTAATGTCTGCCGCAGTGTCTACTGTGACCGGAAGGGTCACGAGCAGGCTAGTGCTCTGAAGAGAGGCCACCGAGATGGACTGGGTTTCCAATCTCTCAGGGTAAAGGATCTTGTGCGGACCGGCCGCAGAGAATGAGGTGCTAATGAGGTTGACGAAATTTGTGGTGGGGACATGATGTGGACAGGCCGGAGATCCAGCATTGTAGTGGCTGGCAGCACCATAGGATTTGCACGGGCCTCTTGGCTGGGCTCGGTGGCCTGCAGTAACTGTTGGAGGAGAGGGCTGAGTGGATGAATCGGGAGAGGAGTTCTGGCTGGTAGTAGTAGGCTGCTTATTAGTGCCAAGTTAGTATCGGCACTCAGCTTCAGATTGCCCCACCTTCTTACAGTGGTTGCATGTAGGCTTGCTCAGCAGTCCATTCTTCGGGCGAGTTGAGTTCAAGAGGTAGGCAGGTGGAACGATGCGCTTCTGAGAGGTGTCGTGAGACTGGTTAAAAGTTTCCCACGAATCGGCCATGTAGCAGGCTTCCATAAGTGTGGTGGGCTGATTATCATTAAGATATACAGCAAGGGACCAGGGCACACATTGGTAAAGGTCTTCCAGCATGGTCCAATTGAAGAGATCCTCAAACGTCATGCAGGCCAAGGAGTCGAACCAGCGGGTACCAGACTGGGTCTTGTGACAGGCCCATTTGGTCCAGGACCAGCTGACTTCCTTGGCAAGACCTCGGAACTGCTGTAGTGTCTGTAAAAAACCCATTTTCTGTAATGCACTATGTACCTTAACTCTTGGGACATTCTCCCTCAACTTTAGGAACATTTGATGTTTTGAATGTATTGCGCCAGAAGAGCGCCATGTGTTTGGTTGTTGATACGATGTCAGAACAGTAACTGAAATAACGTTATGTTGCTGCTAAGATGCTTCTGTTATTAGGCCATTCTCCACACCTATATTACAAATGGCGACGAGGATAACCTGTGAAGAGACGTCTGCAACAAAGTTATGAGGTGTCAAGAGCCTGTTCATCCAGAAACCTGGTTTGTGTTGGAGCCGCCAAGTTTGCATATAGCCAAGGCTAGGCTACGGTAGCCTTAGTTAGCCTACCCTACTGGATACGTGAGTAACTTTAGCCTAAGTTAGATTACCAGTGACAATGGCTACCCCGCTACAGTTAACGCCCTTACCAGCATTTTCCCCTGAGGAGTCGGCAAATGTTTCACAGAAGTGGGCGGACTGGAAGGAGTTTTTCACACTATATACAAGGTAGTGGTATAACAGAAGATGCCCAGAAAAAAGCTATATTGCTTCACCAAGCAGGTATGGAAGTACAGCATATTTTTAGAACATTAACTGTTGCTGGTGATACTTTTGATGATGCAGTTGCAGCTTTGGATAACCATTTTATGCCTAAGAAGAATGTTTCATATGAGAGGTATGTTTTCAGGCAAGCTTGCCAAGGTCTATCCGAAAGTATGGATGCTTACTTAACTAGGTTAAGAAATTTGATTAAGTCGTGTGAGTACCCTCCAGCTGAGGTAAATTTTAATTTAAGGGATCAGATCATAGAGAAGTGTTTTTCTAAGAAACTAAGAGTAAGGTTGTTAAGGGAAAGAAACCTGACTTTAGATAATATTGTGGAGATGGCAAGAGCTCATGAAATGGCTGAGAGCCAGGCTAGGCAAATCAAAGTGGATTCTGTTAGGCCTAGGCCAGATAATCTTAAAGTGAATAAGTTAGGTTACCAAGCCCATGGTAATGGTACATTTCAAGGAAAAAGAGGAGGAAGCGCAGGAAATTTTGTGCATTCTAATAGGCCGAGAAATGGTAAGCCTAACTTTAGTGTAAATCAAAATTGTTGGAGATGTGGTCTGCAAGGCCATTGGCATAATGACTGTGTTGTTGCTGGGGATAAGGCATGCCGAAGGTGTGGTAAGATTGGACATTTAGCCCGTGTTTGCCGGTCCAACCTCAGTAGCGTTTCTCATACAAATTATGAGTCAGATCGTAAGCCTAAAGTGTCAGTGTCACAACCTGGAATGAAAAAGTCCAGGGGAAGAAGTGGTAATTCTGGAAATTATTCCAGAGGCCCCAGAGGTCATTCTGGGCCAAACCAGCATGTCAATGTTGTTAAAGATTCTCAGAGTGAAACTTTTTATGGTGATGATGATGATCACTATGAAGATCATTATTTGTTTAATGTCAGAGGCATTTGTGAAACATCTACTTTGTTTAATTTTAGTGTTAGTAATGTGCCAATTAAATTTATGATTGATTCAGGTGCTACTTGTAATGTTATTACTGCAAGTGATTTTGAAATGTTGAGTAAGTATGTATGTTTAAGAAACTGTAATAAGAATCTGTATCCTTATGGTGTCACAACTCCATTAAAGGTAAGAGGAGAATTCAGCAGTAAGATTGAATCTCCATCTGGGAGAGTTTGTGTGGAGGCAGATTTTATTGTGGTAGAGAAAAATTATGTCATTGACATTAATTTACTTGGAAAAAATACTGCCATAGCACTAAATATGTTAAGGATTGGTGAGGATGTAAATGCAATAAATACTAGTACTGCATGTGATAAGTATTCCAGTTTGAAAGTTAAATATGAAACTTGCTTTTCAGGTCTGGGTAAGTTGACTGATTTTTCACTGAAATTACATGTTAACCCTAATGTGAAACCTGTAGCACAACCTATGAGAAGAATTCCATTTAATATTAGGGGGCAAGTGGAAAAAACACTTGATGATTTGTTGGGTTTGGATATCATTGAGCCAGTACAGGGACCTACTGAATGGGTATCAGCTCCTGTATTCGTCCCAAAGCCTGGGAATAGTAAGGAATTGCGACTATGTGTTAATATGAGAAGAGTCAATGAGGCTATTTTGAGAACTAGACATCCAATTCCTACTATTGATGAATTGTTGATTGATATGAATGGTGCTGTTGTTTTTTCTAAACTTGATTTGGAGTGGGGTTTTCATCAAATTGAGTTAGACCCTGAGAATAGATATTTAACCAGTTTTGTAACTCACAAAGGTTTGTTTAGGTACAAACAGTTGTTGTTTGGAGTTAACTGTGCTCCTGAGATTTATCAACATATTTTACAACAAGTATTACATGATTGTGAAGGAGTTAAAGTGCTAGCAGATGACATAATTGTCTATGGTACTAATGTTAAAGAGGCTGGAAAAGGTATTGGCAACATTGTGTAGTAGAAATCTAACTCTGAATCCAGATAAATATAAATTTGGTATGGAAAAACTAGTATTTATGGGTCATGTTTTATCAAAGAGAGGCATTGAACCTACTGATGACAAAGTCAGAGCTGTAAACGAGGCTAAGAAGCCTAAAAATGTAAACGAGGTTAGGAGTTTCCCTGGTCTTGTAAATTACTGTGGAAGGTTTATAAATAATCTGCCTACTGTTGAAGAACCATTGAGAAGGTTAACTAGAATGTAATTTGGCATTGGGGAAGTGAACAGGAACATTCATTCAGAGAATTAAAAAGGAGACTTATTTCTGCTGAGAGCATGGCTTATTTTAATCCAGTATTACCTACTCAGGTAATTGTAGATGCTAGTCCAATTGGACTGGGAGCTATTTTAGTACAGAAACAGGATAATGGATGTTTCAAACCTGTAATTTATGCCAGTAGATCTTTGACAGATGTTGAACGTCGGTACTCCCAGACAGAAAAAGAGGCACTTGCCGTTGTTTGGGCTTGTGAAAGGTTTAGATTCTATGTTTTAGGTATTCATTTTGAGCTAATTAGTGATCATAAGCCACTAGAGGTGATATATTCTCCTAAGTCAAAACCTCCTTTACGTATTGAAGGGTGGGCTCTAAGACTGCAGCCTTTTGATTTTAAAGTAAGGTATAAACCTGGGAGGACTAATGCAGCTGATGCATTGTCGAGATTGCCCTTATCAGGTATTCCTAAAAGTAATGTAGCTGAAGAATATGCTTACTTTATTGCCAAAAGTGCAACACCAGTAGCCTTAACTACTAAGGGAATTGAACAAGAGTCTGGTGTTGATGTTGAGATGAGTAAAGTCTGTAAGGCTATCAGAAATGGTGATTGGAATGAGGTTCCAGATTTTAAACATGTAAAGATGAAGTATGTATTTTGGGATGTTTACTTTTAAGAGGTCAAAGAATAATAATACCTAAATCTTTAAGAAGGCAAATTCTTGACTTAGCTCATGAAGGCCATCAGGGAATTGTAAAATATAAAAGTAGACTAAGACAGAAAGTGTGGTGGCCAGGATTAGATAAAGAAGTGGAACATTATGTAAGAAATTGTTAAGCATGTTTGTTAATGAGTAGTAATAATAAGCCAGAACCCCTGAAACGTACTCCTTTACCTGATTGGCCATGGCAACACATTGGTGTTGATATATGTGGACCTTTACCAACTGTAGAGAGTTTGTTAGTTGCTGTGGATTATTATTCTAGATGGTTTGAAGTAGGAATACTGTATTCGACTAGTACTACCAAGGTGGTAAGATATCTTGATCATTGGTTTACATCTCATGGTTTACCAGAGCTCATTGTAACTGATAATGGTGTGCAGTTTACACCTGCAGAATTTAAAGATTTTGTAAGGGTAAATGGTAATTGTCATAGAAAAGTAACACCTTATTCCTCTCAAGCTAATGGTGAAGTGGAGAGGCAAAACAGGTCTATTATGAAAGCGCCAGAAGAGCACCATGTGTTTGGTTGTTGATACGATGTCAGAACAGTAACTGAAATAAATTTATGTTGCTGCTAAGATGCTTCTGCTATTACGCCATTCTCCACACCTATATTACATCCGCTGTCTACATTTCTCTGGGGTTATTTCGTAGGCCTTCGTAATGACTCTACGAACTTCCACCATGCTGCTTCTCTGGCTCTTCTCCAGTGAGCGAAGCGCTGCCTTGGCTTTTCCCTCCATATGCTTGGCTAGTATTAAGGCCCTCTCCGTCTCCGTGGTGCTGTAGTTATCGAAGAGAGCCTCGATTTCCTCCAGCCATGCTTCTGGCTCGTCCTCAGTCCACTTGGGGACGAGGGAATTAATGCTCGAAATTGGAGTGTTTGGTGCAGCAGGTGTGGGGCTGGAGGCTTGCTGTCTAGCCATAGCTTCGGCATTCTCCATTTTTGCCCTTTCCAGCTCGAGCTCCTTCTCCTTGAGAGCTAGCTCACTTTCCTTGCAGGCTAACTCATGCTGTTGTCTCTTTCTTCTCTGTCTTCTTCTAGCTGCCTCTGCACAGCTTCATATCTCCTCTGTTCGGCTTCGTAAGTCCGCCGTTCGAGTCTTTCTTCCTTCTCCCACTTGGCCAAGTCGTCCACTTGCTCCTTGACCCAGGTGGTAAGTTCCGAGCCGGTGAGACCTGCTTTATAATTCTCTGCTGCCATGGTTCTGTTGGGGAAGGGCATCTAACCAGGTCGAATGAGCATACTTGGGCAGCGAGGAAGTGTCCCTTCAGTGACGTGGCACCCTTTCAAAAGGTGGCACTGTGGTTGGGTGTGCCGTGTAAAGGTCACACTGGTGGCACTCAGTATCCTTAGGTACTGGTGTAGGTTAGGTACCAGAAGGACTTTCTCTTCTGTGTTCCCTTTTGTTTGGTTCTATTTATTTCTCTAGTTGCTTGATTGGTGGCACTATGGTGCCAATGTGTTCATAGGAACCCTTTACCCTTTGTCCAACTAGGCTATATGGGAAGAAATGCACTCTACCCCAGCAGAGTGTAACAATTGAATGAGAGTAAAGGGGGAAAATAAAAGAGAGAGAGAGAGAGAGAGAGAGAGAAGTAAGCTTATTCAGTTGATGACAGTGCTGCAAATTATTGGCACTGTGGAATAAAAGTGAATTTGGTTGTTTTTCTTTAAAGATCCTCGTGAGTGTCTGGTCCCAGTACCCACAGCCTACAACCCCTTTCTATTTCAGAGGGAGAAAAGCTGCTGTTTTGTTTAGGTCTGGGTAACAGGCCTCACTCGTGACCGACCGTTTATCACTGTAATTAATCTCTTAACTTGTCCTCATGTAATTGTGGGACAGAGGTGTTGCTTTATTTTGGTTTAATTGAATTAATTGTCCTGGTATCGGCCCTTCTTCCTTTGAAGAGGGTTACGCACACTCGATTATACTCTGAATACTTACTGGAATATATGAGAGAGAGAGAGAGAGAGAGAGAGAGAGAGAGAGAGAGAGAGAGAGAGAGAGAAGAGAGAGACAGAGAGAGAGAGAGAGAGAGTCATAAGTCAAACCGAACACGGTGCCTCGACAAGCTTGGCTAATTTCCACGTGCCTCCATAGAACGTCTGCAGGCGAGAGAATTATTCTTGACGTCCGGCCCGGGTAAATTTATGTTACTGAAAAATACATTTTATGGTAAAATTAGCTATTTCCGTTCGTTTACTCTTTCAATGACATGGTGTTTCGAAATGATTCCCGCTATATGAACACAATATCGATTGGAATTGCCGAACGTGATTACCACTTGGTGAAAATGAAATGAACTTCGCAAATTCGGTCTTTAAGATACGCGAGGCGTGCTTTCTCCGTTTGTGATCGGACGACTTGACTCGTTACAAGAAATCAATAACATGCATTGTCCTTGGCCGAGGAAAATAGCAAAATATTAACACTTATACGGCAACTCGGCCTATGACCTTCATTAGAATGCACCCACGATATCTGAACACGGTAAACATGCTCTTTTCTTATGATTTTATAAATTATGAATTGCTCTGCTCTCAATGCACACGTTTTCCTTCCTACGCTAATTATTAATTATACCTGGTATTCTAACTATTCTTCTTATTATTATTATGCCTTGTGCTATCTCCTTGTTTGGAAGAGTAAAATTAAATGAAATATCTGACTTTTCTCTTTGGAATTAATTGTAATTAATTTTCTTTTTCTCCAGATTCTTTCTCTAAATTACTTAGATTCAAAGCAAGCTCGCCAATGTTACGTATGAGGGCTTGGCTGATGAGTTTATTACTTGATTATTGTAATTTATAAGGCACTGTGTGCCAAGGACACACATAACCTGTGAATGGAAGCTACAAATTAACCTCAAAGACAGCTGTTTATTAATGGAATAAGGTCGTCAGTCGAGGAGGACCCTCAAAACAAAGAATATGCAGTTAACTAAGGAATTTACTTTAACATTCGCCCAACTTCGGACACAGTCAATTTCCGCTCTTTAATATAGTATTAAAAACACAACGGCTCTTCCGAACAATGGATTCGAGACACAAGGCTGCATAAAGAATGTTAAATGACTTGCTTAACCTTCCCTAATTCCTAGTTACTTCACTGGAAAAGTTGAATGTCTCTAAACAATAGAATTATTTATGGTGGCGAAAGACTGAAACAAAGGGAAATGGAAATATAGGGAGAGATACTAGTAACTTGACGAAGTTTTGAACAAAAATTCCAGACTTACTGTTATACAAAGGTTGCTGTGCCTCAACGGATGATCGGAAGTTCTGGGATGAATTCGCCACTTCACTTAGCCACTTAAGAACATAAAGACGGAGAGACAAAGGGGCGACGAGACAGAAGACCTGACGTGCTCCACTCTTGATAGTTAGGCTCTCTCTGCGACCTCTCTGGGTCACACACAAGATAGTGTCTCTCTATGCCCTCAGGGTCTGAAACTTTGGTCAAAACAATTCGCCGACAGAGTACAGGAAAGAAGTAGCTTAGGGCCACCTATCATAATGTGGAAAATTTTCCTATGGGGTCAAGTCCCTACTGCTACCTATCCTTGCTATGAACTGGCGTTAAATTTTGAATTTCCTACGCGAATTCGGTCGAGGCAATGTCTTCTCCGCCTTGGTTAGAATGATATTCTACAAATAAATGCATAGAGGGCAAACAGCATAATATTTATAAATATATATATATATATATATATATATATATATATATATATATATATATATATATATATATATATATATACATATATATATATATATATATATATATATATATATATATATATATATATATATATATATATATATATATACATATATATATATATATATATATATATATATATATATATATATATATATATATATATATATATATATATATATATATATATATATATATATATATATATATATATATATATATATATATATATATATATATATATATATAT
>NC_089794.1:7052330-7059830 GCF_040412425.1 Macrobrachium rosenbergii | reverse complement strand
TCGCACTTGCCATGTGAAATTTTACAAATCCTCTGGGAACCGGCACTTCCCTCTTCCGGGCTTTTAAGTGCCTTCCTTAAAATCAAACTCTTTTCATATCTATTTTCAGATAAATGAATGAAGTTTATACATGTCATGACTAATATTCATGTTCTTGCCAAAAATTTCTTTTATAAAACTAGAATCAATGATGATTTTATTTAGTGCATAATTAGGAGAAACTATCTTTTTTTTTTGCTGCTACCCAGTTGATTGTATGATTGTTTTTGCTAACATGTACAAAAATTCCACTGGTCGCCTGTGCCTTTCTTATACATCTTTTATGCTGTTCTGTTCTCTTTGCCAATGTTTTCCCATTTTGACCAATATAAAAGTTATCACAATAGTTATATGGAATCTGGTATGCACATCCTTTAATATCGTCGGGCAAGCTCTTTATAACTACTTCTCATTGTTCTGTTGTTCTTAAATACTACATCACCTCCGAAATTCTAAAGATGCAGAGTATCTTTGAAATTATTATTTTATGGCAGTACAGGCAGTATTTTTTGTTATAAGTTTCTGTTTTGTTAACTGAAATTTCTTTTTGGGCGATTTTAATGCATTGTCTAATACAATCAGAAATACTTTTATTTCTTACCTATATTTTTAGTGAGTCTATTTCATCATTAATGTGTTCAGGGCTACATATACGCAATGCTCTTAAGAAAATGGATGTGGTAACTGATTTCTTAACTTTATTGATGCGACCAGAATAAAACGGAGCATAGGCAGAAATATTTTTGGGTTTTCTATGCACACCGTGTTGAAAGCCTTTGCAATTCTGCGTAGTAGGCAACCCAAAAAGGGTAGGCAATCATCCTTTTTCATTTTCATAGTGCGTTTTATTGTTGGAACTATTCCTTTAATTTTACAATTTAGTCATGTTTTCGTCATATGGCCAAATTCATATGTCATCAACATACCTGAACCACAGTATATTGCGTGGAACGATGTTTAATATTATGCTTTCGAAAAATTCCATATAGAAATTACTTAACACTGGGTATAAAGGGTCATCCATTGCCATACCAGAATTTTGAGGGTATAATTTCCCACTGAAATAAACTTTAAATTCTTTTAATTAAGTATTAGCGTGTGCTTGGAAAATGGTAAATCCATCTGTGTATTCTCAAGCATATCACCTGATTGTATTGGACACTGAGTTGAAAACGGCAAAACAAGACATTTCATAAAAAAATATAACTGAAAAGCTTTCTTGTGCTTCCATATAATAACAATTTAAAAGATATTTCACATGTACTTAAGAATTTCGAGTTATTGTACATTTCAGAACAATAAAACAATGTAACATATACTTATAAAAAATTCATCGACAATAGTAAAAGATGTATATATCAAATCTCGTGTAAATCTCGTGATAACTTTCATCTTGGTCGAAGTGAAAAACACTGGGAAGGAGAACAGAGCAGCATAAATGATGTGTAAGATTTGCACATGTGAACAGTTGAATTTTCGTACATGATATTGAAGACAATCATTCAATCAACTGGGTAGGAGCAAAAAGATTGTTTTTTTTTAATAATGATCTCGAAGATAAGATCATAGAGTCCTGTTTTATAGCAGAAAGTTTCTCTAAGAACACGAATATCAGTCAGGGTATGTATAAACTTGATATTAATCTGAACAGAAATAATCAGAGTTTATTTTTAAGGAGGGTACTTGAAAGCCGGGAAAAGGGGAGTGGGCCACTAATGAGGGTAGGACTCGACCTAAAAGCACCTTTCAGGTGAGAGTACTTATTTACCAACTGTTTGTGCGTGCCCAAAAGGTGTGAATGATTCCAGAATATAAAATTGCATTGTAGTTATTACAATTTTATATATATATATATATATATATATATATATATATATATATATATATATATATATATATATATGTGTGTATATATATATGTGTGTGTGTGTGTGTGTGTGTGTGTGCATTACACGTGTGTGCATTTACACACACACATTACACACACACACACACACACACATATATATATATATATATATATATATATATATATATATATATATATATATATATATATATATATATATATATATATATATATATATATACTCTGTACATGTGTGTGTCGAATATATGAGGCATGTATTTGCATCTAGTATGACATTTCAGTGTACAACATAAGAGAATTCCCTTTCCTGCAACACAGGAAGCAATCTAATAACAAATTCACGAAATGCATAATAACTTCATGTTTCTGTTTCTGGGGGAATAAAATAGCTTCTGCACTATTTCAATTTTTTTTCTCTCTCTCTCTCTCTCTCTCTCTCTCTCTCTCTCTCTCTCTCTCTCTCTCTCTCTCTCTCTCTCTCTCTCTTAAATGAAATAGTCTCAGCCAACTGAATTAATTAATTTCGGTAAATGATTCTCAAAATTTAACGCTTTTGAAACATTTAAGATTGTAAGTGGGAAAAGGACTCAAGAATTAGTGGGTGCTGCTCGCTTGGCAGGGATCGGGTATTCACATTCTGTTCCTGTCTTCGCTGTCTCTCCGAAGAGGCAGTTAATATATACCCGCTGCCACAAGACTGACGCTCGCCATGCTCAGAGAGCTCCTAAGACAGATACTCACAGGTAAAGCATTCGTTCTAACAAGTCCCCTATAAACAAACCATGGCGCAGTTCCGTCTTCTTTTAAGTTTTGTACTGGCGCTTACTCATGACCGTATTTTAGTCACCTGTTTATTTATCTTTTTTATGTTTTTAATCCATTCGGTTTTAGCAGTTTTTTTCTTAATAAAACCCGTAATAATTTAAAGATATATTCATGGATGTTTTTATATTTTGAATAAAAATATAGAAAAAAACTATTTTTAAAACACGCTTTCATTAAAATGCACTAAAAAGGGAAAAGTAATTCTTTTGAGACACCAGGATTTTCTTACAATTAATCATGTCTACAATAATAAAAGCGTGGCGCCAAACATGGAAGGAAATGTTACAAGAAATAAAAAAGATATAAATATTTCTATTCTTGTAGCATTTCCTTCCATGTTTGTCGCCAAGCTTTTATTTTTGTAGACATGATTAACTGTAAGAAAATCATGGTGTGTCTCAAAATTATTTTTCACTTTTTAGTGCATTTTAATAAAAGCGTGTTTTAATTTTGTCATAGTTTTTTTATTTTATACTTTTTAGTTTTGACAGAAATTGTAACCGACTTATGATTGCTGCTAACAAAATTGATATCCTGTCGAGCCAAACAAGGTTTGAAAAATCCGTAGAGTTATTAAGTTATTCTATAGAGTCAAAGAAGGTATGAAAAATCCAGAATTTCGTACAAATCCTGAGATACTAGAAGAGGTCATTGTAGGGTCACTAGAGGTCACTGCCGACCGACTGATCATGTAAGGTTGTATTGTCACCAGGACTGAGTAACCATGCAAAATTTCAAGTCCATCGGACGAACAGAACAGGTCAAAAATTGAGTTACAAGTTTTGACCCAAACATACATACAGGCAGACAGACAGACAGACAGACAGACAAACAGATGCAGAAATCAAATGAAAGCATGTAATAAGAATAGTAATATTCGTATATATCTGGAAGGATTATTCAGTACACTACTAAACACAAACCAACACAAAAAACAAAAGTAAAAAACAGCCGCCGATTGCACCATTAATCAGGACCCAAACAGGATTTCAATCAAGGTAAATAGAACACGATACTGCAGCTTACACGTAATCCCTTTCAATTATCATATATTGAAGTCAATCATATTACAAGCACTAATATCGAATACTCTTAGATGTGCACGAATTTATGACTGTTTGATCGACACCCTGACGCCATGTTTATTAGCTCGTTCTCGCCTGCAGACGTTCTATGGAGGCACGTGGAAATTAGCCAAGCTTGTCGAGGCACCGTGTTCGGTTTGACTTATGACTCTCTCTCTCTCTCTCTCTCTCTCTCTCTCTCTCTCTCTCTCTCTCTCTCTCTCTCTCTCTCTCTTCGGTTCCCTTCATTAATATCCACTCCTCAGCGTAAAGCAATTTCGCAGGACGGAATACAGAGAAAGAGAAGAGGGTGTCACTTATTGCATATGGAATGGGGAACCAATTACTATTCGTAAATCAGTTTCCATGTACATACTCCATGCAATTAGAGTTGACATTCTTTTGTAGATATAAGTTAGCCCACACTCACCTACACACACACACGCACACATACGCACATACGCACACACGCACACACACACACACACACACACACACACACACACACACACACACACACACACATATACACACACATATATATATATATATATATATATATATATATATATATATATATATATATATATATATATATACATATATACATATATATATTTATATATTTACATATGTGCGTGTGTGTGTGTGTTTGTGTGTTTGGGTGTATGAGTGCATGTGTGTGTGTTTGTGTTGTGCGTGTGTGTGTGTGCATTTATATCTAAAAAAAGCCAACTCTAATTACGTGGAATGCGTAAATTGAAATTGATTTACGGTTAATAATCGTTCCCCATTTCATACGCAATAAGTGACTTCTCTCTCTCTCTCTCTCTCTCTCTCTCTCTCTCTCTCTCTCTCTCTCTCTCTCTCTCTCGCCGTGTTCCGTCCTGGAAAACTGTTTTACTTCGAGGAATGGATATTAATAAAGGGGAATGAAGAGAGAGAGATAGAGAGAGAGAGTGGGGGTGAAAGAGAGAGAGAGAGAAATTTTATCTGTTTGAGATGGAGGAGATATGAATTGACAGGTAGAAAGCAACAATCAACAAATAAAAAATGCTCTGAAGTTTCTTCGGCGCAATCGAGTTTTCTGTACAGCGAATAATCAAGGCCACCGAAAATAGATCTAACTTTCGGTGGTCTTTGTATAATGCTGTATGAGCCGCGGCCCATGAATCTTTAACCATCGCCCGGTGGTGGCCTATACTATATCGTTGCCAGACGCCTGATCATGGCTAACCTTAATCTTAAATATATTAAAAACTACTGAGACTAGAGGGCTGCAATTTGGTATGTTTGATGAGTAGAGGATGGATGATCAAGATACCAATTTGCAGCCCTCTAGCCTGAGTAGTTTTTAAGATCTGAGGGCGGACAGAAAAAGTGCGGACGGTCAGAAAAAAGCCATCTCAATAGTTTTTTTTATTATATAGAAAACTCAAACGTTGATGATTAAAACCACGAATATCCGCAAGGGCTGAGCAACCCCGGCCCCACCACACACACACACACACTCACACACACACACGCACAAAGCTATTCTCTCTCTAGAAGTAACATTCCTATATTTTCCAAAATGCGATCCCTCGTCGTCATGCAGGAGCCAAACCGTTTAGTCAAATTCTCGAAAACTTTTTGTGAAATCCTGCCAGCAAAAATTCTGACAAACGGTCGAAAGAAGACCCGAAAGCCGAACCTTTTTGTTAATGGACGTCGTTGTAACATAAGTAATACGAAAACCTTTCTCATAATACAGTATATATAATTCAATGCTTAGGTAAATAATAATAATAATAATAATAATAATAATAATAATAATAATAATAATAATAATAATAATAATAATAATAATAGCCCTTTCTGAATCAACTTCATTTAATGAATTATACAACGTAGAATGATTGTATTTTGATTTTCAATTTTTATATAAGATGTTATTATAACAAATAGTAAGAAAAATTCTCTTTAATAAAATTTGAATCACCTCTTAGCTAAATAATAATAATAATAATAATAATAATAATAATAATAATAATAATAATCCAGCTAAAAGCAATCAGTTTTTATTAACGATGCAAGGTAGAACTATTGTGGCTTTTTTTTTAATCTATTTTTTTTTAATATGCTATTTTGTAACATAAATGCCTTTACTTAACCTAAATTTTAGTAATCATCATTGTCATCATCATCATCATCATCATCATCATCATCATCATCATCCTAGCGAAAATCAACTTTATTTTATGAACTATAAAAAAATTTATTTTTAAATATATATAATTTCGAGTGGACTGATTATAAAATCACTCAGGTGAAATTATTCCTAATTGGTACCGATAGAAAAAGAGCATAATTAAAATTAACAGGAAACAAACACGCAGCGAGGAATAGACCCCAGTCTCATTATTTTCTGTAATGAGAAATTTCATGATTTTAATGTAATTTGCATCAGCCCATAAAAATAAACAGAGTTATTGTAACTATAGCTAACTGCCGAGATATGCATGCAATATATTTATATATTTTTTTTAAACGATTCGTTAACAAACTTGAAATAAAATTATGTCGAAGGTGATATTTTGCTTGGTATATTTACAAATACAAATAAAAAAAATATGTGACTAATAAATTTTCCATAAAAAATTAATAAATTCGTGGAACTCACAATATTTTTCCTAAATTAGCGATGTAAAAAAAGGGTGAATATAATAATTTAGAATGTTTATGCCTAAAATAAATATGGTTAATTACCATGATAATTTTACACACACACACACACATGTATATATATATATATATATATATATATATATATATATATATATATATATATATATATATATATATATATATATATATATATATATATATATATATATATATATATATATATATATATATATATATATATATATATATATATATATATATATATATATATATATATATATATATATATATATATATATATATATATATATATATATATATATATATAATATTTATATATATATATATATATATATATATATATATATATATATATATATATATATATAAATATATATATATATATATATATATAATATATATATATATATATATATATATATATATATATATATATATATATATATATATATATATATATATATATATATATATATATATTATATCAATATATATATAGTATATATATATTATATATATATATGGAGAAGGGCATATAATATATATATATTTATATATATACTTTATATATAATATTCCAGTATATGTATATATATATATATATATCATATCATATATACATCTATGGTTGTAACATTAAAAAACCATTTAGTGTGCATAATTAAAAATAACAACATGCATAAAATATATATAAAATTTTTTTCATGAAAATCATATTACACTATAAATAATCAATCGCACTTAAATACATTTATACATTCTAGAAAACTTGATAAAAGAAAATCTAAGATGAGATATTATTATATATTTTATATATAATTGTATACATCTTAAATCTTGAATGGTTATATATGCCAAGATGATTTTTTTTTTTTTTTTTTTATTGATAGTAAAGTCAACGAAAATGCCATAGGTGAGAATTAATACCTTTGAGAGTCGCATATATATATAACTTATATATATGATATTATAGTATAATTTCTATAAGGTCAGATATAAGGCGTATAGATGTAT
>NC_089794.1:7037330-7044830 GCF_040412425.1 Macrobrachium rosenbergii | reverse complement strand
TCAGCTTTATGGCACAACGCCGGTTCCGACGATGTATCTTCTAAAAGTACCAGTGGCCTTCCTGAAGACAGACACCTTCTCACTCGACCATTTCTGCCGTCGCTGTGACGTGACCTCCGCACCCTTCGGTTCTGAATGATAAGAGTCGGAAACAAGCAGTTAAATGGAGTCTAAAATTTCTGAACAATCATTTAGTCAAACTATTCTACGCTTATGCTGGAAACCATTCGTACAAATTTGCTTTCTTATATAACACCTCCCCCCTAAAAAGGAACAAATATATATGAAGTATATATTTTGAATCAAACAACAGAAATAAAGCTCATCCCAAAACTAAAATGGGTCAAGATCCTTGACAATGCATCTGGAATTACATTCTCCTTTCCTTTAATGTGTAGAATATTCAACTCATAAGGTTGTAAAACAGACTCCATCTTGTCAACCTCTGATTATTGTTCCTGAAGCTATTCAAATATTTCAATGGGTTATGGTCGGTATATACAGTTAATGGGGAGGTGGTACTGGTATACACTTCAAAATGTTGCAAAGCCAAAATTAAACCCAATGTTTCTTTCTCAATGGTTGAGTATTTCTTCTGAAAATCATTCAATTTCTTTGAATAATAAGCCTTGTTTGAAAGGAATAGAAAAATCCGGTGCCTTCAGAACAGGGGAAGTAGTCAAAATGGATTTCACTTTGTCAAAAGCTTCCTGACATTGGTTATCCCACTTAAAGTCAACCCTTTTCCTCAACAAATTTGTTAATGGTGAAACTATATCTGCGAAATTAGCCACAAATTTCCTATAATATCCAGCGAGACCCAGATATCTCATTACTCCCTTTTTATCTCTAAGAACTGGAAAGTCTAAAATAGATTTAATATTAGAATCTTTTGGTGCTACTTGACCATGTCCAACCTCATGACCTAAATAAACTATTTTAGCTTTACCGAATTCGCATTTATTTAAATTCGCTACCAAACCTGCTTCTCTGAGTTTCTGTAAAAATGCAGCAATTTTCTCGACATGCTCTTCCCACGTATCACTTACAAATGACCACATCATCTATGTATGTAGTGCACCCTTCAAGGTCTTTTTGGTAATCATATTCATGAGTCTTTGAAAAGTACTACCTGAATTTTTCATTCCAAACGGCATGACGTTGCAGGAATATAAACCAGTGGGTGTAACGAAGGCAGAAATATCTTTAGCTCTTTCTGTCAAACCTACCTGCCAATAACCTTTAAGATATCAAATTTACTGATGAACTTTGCCTTTCCAATACGGTCAATACAGTCATCCACCCTAGGAATTGGGAATGAATCTGTTTTGGTGACTGCATTCACTTTCCTGTAATCGAAACATAGACGGTACTGACCATTACTTTTCTTTACAAGTACTACAGGGGAACTCCACTGGCTGTTACTAGGTTCAATCAACTTATTATCCAGCATATATTTCACTTCCTGTTCAACAATCTCTGCCTTTTGGGGATTCAAGCGATACGGGTGCTGTTTAATGGGATCTGAATTACCAACATCAACATCATGTTGTAATGAACTGGTCTTGCCCGGAACATCCGAAAATACATCTTTATAATTGTTGAGTAAATCTCTCAACTCCTGACTTTGACATTCCCCAAGATGAGTTAACTTATTCTTCAAATTCCTCAAAGCCTCTGAATTTGAAATAGGCCAGTCTTCAACTTCGGTCTCAAGCTTAAGTTTCTCCTGATAACCATTACCACTTAAATCAATATTCAACATGACAGGCTTTGGTCTTCTTGAAAAATAAGGTTTTGACATATTAACATGGCACAACCTCTTTTTCCTTCTCCTATCGGGAGTAAGAATAACATAATCTGTATTTCCTACCTTCTTCTCTATTATGTAAGGGCCTGAAAACTTAGCATGTAATGGCTGTCCAGCTACTGGAAGGAATACCAGCACCTCATCTCCTGGATTGTAGTCCACTTTTTTAGCTCCGACATCATAGTATTTTTTTCATCTGCTGGGCTTCAATCAAGTTACCTCTAGCCATGTCCCATGTTTTCCTGATTCTTTCCTGAATCTGAAAATAGTCCAACAAATTAGAATCCTCAACACTATTAAGCCATTGATCTTTAATCAATTTCAGAGGTCCTCTAACCTGATGACAAAATACCAGTTCGAAGGGGAAAACCCCAAAGACTCATTGGGGATTTCTCTGAGGCAAACAGAAGGAATGGCAAACCTTATCCCAATCACTTTTGTTCTCCAAACAAAATGTTCTCAACATAGTCTTCAATGTTTGATGGTACCTTTCTACAGCCCCTTGGCTCTGAGGATGGTACGCTGATGAAGTTACTTGCCTGATTCCTAGTTCCTGCATTGCCTGTCTAAAAATATTACTCAAGAAATTTTAACCCTGATCCGACTGAACCTCTTTTTAGGCAATCCAAACTTGGTGAAAAATTGTAACATCCCATTTACAATATTCTTAGAGCTAGCATTCCGCAATGGAATGGCTTCAGGATACCTAGTGGATCTGTCCATAATAGTAAGTATATACCGATTTCCCCTTTGACTTTGGCAATGGACCAACAATGTCTACTATTACTCTGTGAAATGGCTCTTCCATGGCCGGTATGGGTTCAAGGGGAGCTTTCATTAATTTCTGATTTGGCTTTCCTATCATTTGACAAACATGGCAGGTCTTACAAAATTCTTTAACATCAGAATGAATCCCTGGCCAATAAAAATGATTAGTAACTTTACGAAAAGTTTTGTTGACTCGAAATGGCCACTAAATGGATTCCTGATGTGCTAAATGTAAAATAGAGGGTCTATAATTTGGAGGAACAACTATTTGGTAATTAACTTCCCATTCTTCACTAGCAGCTATTCTAGGGGTCTAAATTTTCTCATCAATAACCCATCTTCAACATAATACCCTACCGAATGTTATCAATTTCCTTATTTGAAAAGGCCTTCGCAGCTATCTCTGCTAGCTCGATGTCATTTTCTTTGATCTTTGATGAATTTCTCTCAGATACGGCCAAAACCTTACCCTGCTCAGAACACTCACCAAATTTCTCCTGAAAACATGTAGAGAAGTCAATTTTAGCATTACTATTATCTTCCCCTTTCTCATTGCTCGTGTGACAGCACACACTGAAAATACTGGAAATTCTCCTCCTAAGCTTTCCGTTTGCACGAATCTCAGGATATTTAAGTAACCATGGGTTACTGAAAACCTTGTTACCACCAATATCATTGGCCAATATTAAATCTACTCCTCAACAGGAATTTCTTCCACAACGGCGACCTTAACCGACCCGTTGCATAATCAGACTCCAAAAAATATAGTCTCATATGGACAAGAGATTACCTCTTTTGGAAAACTCTTAATCAAGACATTTTCCTTACCTTCATACTCAAAACAATCAGGCAATGCCCTTTCCAAAATCAATGACTGCAGGGCCCCTGTATCTCTGAGGATAACCAATCCTTTTTTTGCCCCTACCACTTCCTGTAGCAACACTACCATAGGACACAAATGACTCGTACCTCTCCAAATCCGAGAGCCCAGGGCTTCCTTTGCCCTCAATTACTGTACTAACCTCTCTACCAGCACTTACCCTGCTTACCAAAGCAACTGGTTTGTGCTCTCTTTTACTGTCCTCAAGGACCAACAGTCTGCCTTCCTATGGCCCAATTTCCCGCAGTTATAACATTTAATTGGCATCCTCTGCCCACTAAGTAAACTGCTACCTTTCGGTACCGAAGCTACACCACTTCTATCTAAATCACTTACATTTTCCGTTTTGCTCCTACTACCCTTTAATTCCTGAAAATCCTCTTTGCTGCTTCTACCCTTACTTAAACTTTGTTTCCCGTCAAAAATTTTGTGCGTCAGTGAAAATTCATCAGCCATAATAGCAGCTTTCTCTACACTTTCAACCTGCAGTTCTTCTAAATGTACCTTCAAATCCTTAGACAAACAATTTTTAAACTCTTCTAACAATATCAGCTGTTTAAACCCCTCAAATTCTTCTATATTTTTAGATCTCAACCAATCTTCAAGCATTTTAGCCTTTATCCGAGCAAAATCTACGTAAGTCTGATCTCCTGTCTTACAAAGCCTACGAAACTTCAACCTGTAAGCTTCTGGCACTAATTCATATGCTTTGAGAATACAATTCTTCAATTCATCATAATTACCACAAGTCTCCTCAGACAAACTAGAGAATACCTGTTGAGCCCTACCTTTCAAGGCACATTGCAACAAAATAGACCATGAGGTCTTAGGCCAGCCCATTCCCTTCGCTACTTTCTCAAAAGTCATAAAATAATTAGTTACTTCCTTTCATCAAAAGAGGGAACCATCTTCATGTATTTAGCTACATCGAAATCTCCGCTACCTTGTTTGTGTCTCCCTTAATTTCCTCTAACTTTAATTCGTGTTCCATTCTTTCACGATCAAGTCCTCTCTCTCCCTCTCTTTCTTCTCTCTCTCTCTCTCTCTCTCTCTCTCTTTCTGCTGCTCTTTCACGCTCAACAACCATGTCTAACTCCTTCAGCTGTATTTTGAGTTTCAAAGCTTGTATGCTATCATCTTCCTTACCCTGAAACTTCAGACTTCTCCTCTACGATACCTAAATGTCCTATCAAGCCCTTTATTAAATCATCCTTTCTCATATCCATAGTAAAACCTAGGTCTAGATAATTAGCAATTAACACCAGTTCTCGTTTACACAACCCACGAAAAGCTGCAACCCCCGGCAAGGACGACAGAAATTTCTTGACATCGAAGTCACTTCCTAAATACCCTGTTTCAAGCTCTGGCTCACTCATGATTGGTTACGATAGCTACAAAACTAATCTCACTTAAACCTACTAACTATAGAACAAATAATCTCCTCATTTAAACCTGTTTTGTTCAAACATTCACTCCCGGACAGGCCCCCAAATATGTTACAACGTCCACACCATGAACAGCCATAGCACATATTTATGAACAGGTTTAATAATGAGGAGGAGAATTAATACCCAAAACGACACTTCTTAGCACTTTATTATGCTTAAACAAATAATAACTTTCAGATACGAACGGTATCTAAGAACTCTGGTAATATATGGAAAAATAATTAATAAATATAAAAAACCCAAAACTTATCTGACATTAAACAAGCAGTTCAAGGGGTCTCCGATTGAATAGGGAGCAGTATTCGGAAACAGTTTCTTGAGCGAGAGGTTCTTCTTCAACCACTGATACGAAGATACGCCTGACACCAAAATCCAGGAAAAAGCCACATTCCTGAAATTCCCAAAATCCACAGGCCACACGCACATAACACGAATGGGCCAACACTGCTCCTCCGACAGTCAAACTCACACGGGAACGGAATGCTTCAGCTTTATGGCACAACGCCGGTTCCGACGATGTATCTTCTAAAAGTACCAGTGGCCTTCCCTGAAGACAGACACCTTCTCACTCTCGACCATTTCTGCCGTCGCTGTGACGTGACCTCCGCACCCTTCGGTTCTGAATGATAAGAGTCGGAAACAAGCAGTTAAATGGAGTCTAAAATTTCTGAACAATCATTTAGTCAAACTATTCTACGCTTATGCTGGAAACCATTCGTACAAATTTGCTTTCTTATATAACAACTTTGAGATAATGTGGCACGTTCTGGATCTAAGCCAACGGAAGGGAGCGTTACTTTACAAGAAAGGATCATGTTTTAACCACATAAATGCCTTGTTGACTTGTCTCCTAATTGGAGTTATTATTTGTTATATATTATTTGTTATATAGTCCTTCCCACTGGTACCACAGGATTGCTGACCCGCCTGGGCATGCTTGCAGGTTTCTTTTCAGACACTGTCGAGAATCTTACAAGTTATAATTCGAAAACGAATGGGGTAATCCAAGAGGAAACAAATAATCAGCGAGGGAGAATATGAGGACAGGAGTTAGCAAGAGGATATGTAGATGATAATGAATTTCAATAAACAAAAGACGAGGATCATGCATCTTGATCTTGCGGAGAAAGAAAAGAAATCGCAGAAGAATACATTCTCGATCCAACAGCAATCCACGATTCAAACCTGGATACAACATTAAGAGACTAAGAAGAGAAGGAGAGGACCTCAGAAGAGGGACACAGTGACTTGGAAGTGAGACGTAGACGAGAAGAGATAGAAGAAAATTCATCTTTTACCCTTTCTTGTACTTATAGAGAAGCATTAGGAGTACCTGTAATGGTAGTTAGACACGGTGAACGTCTTGATCATGTGGACAGAAATAGGTTTGAAAAATATACAGAAGAAAAGGATTACATTATTTAAAGTGAACATAGAGGGGATTTTACCCAGAAGTTCTTCCCCTCAGACGTAATAAAGAAGATTACATAACAGGCACCCCGTTGACCAAACAGGGCCAAGAAGATGCTCAGAATCTGGGGTCAATAATGACATCTGCACATAATATTGCATTGATTTATGTTTCCCCCATGTATCAGTGTATGGAAACAGCAAGAAAGATAATAGAAGGAGCTTCCTTATATAATATTAAGATGAAAATAGATCCCGGGCTATTCGAGTGGGCTGCTACTTTTGGAGGAGAATTACCAGAAGTCCTCTCCTGCCAGGAACTCCTCAGGGCTGGATTTAATATTAGCCAGGAATATGAACCCACGATGGATTATTACATTAGAAAGCAACATACATTGACCTATTCCCTGGAAGATCATCAGCAGGCTGCGAGAGAGGGGACATTGCTCGTTGTTACCCACCAAATGACTGTGCTGAATATCCATATTTAGGACACGTTTGGCTGTCAAAAGATGGCAACATTTGGCACCATGAATATATATGGCTTTCGCTAAAAAAAAAGAGGATAAAGAAAAGTACTTGATGTTGTACAAGAGTTTTCAAGTAATATGCCAAATATTGTTGTGCAGAATCTGGGATAACTTAGCATACTATATACTGAACTCTCTCACCAGGCGATATCCTATTATCCTAAAAAAATTAGAGAAGAAGAAAAAGAATCGGCCATGATTGACATTCCATGACGAGCTCTCTGAAGACAACTGAAGCATTTGGAGTTTTTTTTACGACTGGGATAGAAAATCACAACACCTTGCAACGAGAACCAACGGTAGGCAGCCCGCCTGTCCCCCCCCCTCCAACACACGCACACACCCAACATTTAGCCTACCTCCTCGACTGGGCCCAGGAAATCACAACGCCCTTGGAACATGATGCATCTGCATCAACTGTTCCGCAGGAGTTGGGTTCTTCTTGGCCCATTTGTTGGGGTTGACCACGGGATGGGTGTTGGCTGCTGTATCCCCTAGCAGCATCCAGCCAACGGGAGGTCCCTCCCACCTCCTACACACCCATCCTCCAGCCAACCTAATCGACTGGGCCAAGGAAATCACAACGTCTGCATCAGCTGTACTGGAGGAGTTGCGATCTTCTTGGCCCATTTGTTGGGGTTGACTGCGGGATGG
>NC_089794.1:7029830-7032330 GCF_040412425.1 Macrobrachium rosenbergii | reverse complement strand
TTGCAACGAGTTTTTTCTTCTGGATATGAATTGCAATTCTGTGGGGGGTGTCGAAACAGAAGCATAAAATTAATATGCATTCTAAAAAAAAAAAACACTTTGCAATGTCGCTTTAGCATCAAGAATATATCATGAATTTATTATAGGATTTGTTAGGGTGGTGCCGTAACGAGTGCACTTAAAGTTGCAATTCAGAATTAACTCTTTCCAACACAATCTTCTAATATATATATATATATATATATATATATATATATATATATATATATATATATGTGTGTGTGTGTGTGTGTGTGTGTGTGTGTGCGCGCGCGTGTGTGTGTGTATGTATATATATATGTATGTATGTATGTATGTATGTATATGTTTATATATACTTTAGTGGTCACCTTTGGCAGATGTTACAACATCATTCAGTCCCCAATCGGATTCAGGGTTTGTAGTAAAGAGCTTATCCGAAAGTGCGATGAAGTCGAGGAGTTGCAAGGTAGCTGTGGTTATTTAAAAATCCCTATTACTCCTGCTGACCTACACAACAAACTAGGTAAGAACTGACCGGTCACCGGAGGCGGGCCGTTGCTTGGGAGGATGACAACACGGGACTAGCAACCTAATCTAAAAAGAACAACTGAAAAGTGGAGGGTTAAGTCCCTCTGAGAAGGTAACTTTTGCGATATCAGACACTCCACAAGCATCCACAGAAGGATCATGACCAGCGCACCAAATTCCCCTAAACACAGTGTGCCACCTGCCTCTATTTTGCTTGTCTTCTCGTGCTGCGTGGGTCTTAAGGCCCTTCCTTTCCTACAACTCATTAAGCGCCTTCTAAGTCTTTCTCTCAACTCCTTCTAACACTTCAGACTCACATAGTCTTTCCCCGTATCTACCATCCTCCATTCTTTGAATATATGGGTCTACCTACTATAGCGATGAAGACAAGGTCTTTCGAACAAGATTACCCTGGCTCCAGTCGCGTGCTAGGATTGAGCGAAATTGACACGTTCTATAGATTTCTGTTGTGCTTCTGTTGACTTACGCCGTTTTTAACAGAAGGGTTCCAATGCAGTCTAGTGTTTATTAACTATCTTCCATTTCCATTTGCATAATAGGTGCGTAAATTATGTAATATGCAAATGTTATCTGATGCATTTCCTACCTGCAAAAGAGATATGATCCTATATATAAAATATATATTAAACTAATCAGGAAATGATTACCGATGAATGTGGACTGTAGATATGATGTAATTATTGATTTAAGGCATTTAAAATTTATCCTTTGACTATAAAGTTTGAAATAAAAGTTTAAAATGTTTGCTATATTCTTTACCTTCAGTACTCACTCTGTGTGCAGATAATCAGCGATAAAATGCGCGTTGCGTACATACTTCACACAATGAAATATAAAAAGGTCCAATCATAAAACCAAAAGAAAGAAGTCAATTACAAATAAACAATAAAAATATAAAGAAACAGTAATGAAAGCGTAAATACATAAATTAATATCTTAGAAAAAATATAAGAATTATAATTAGTTATAAAGTAAATTAAAAACTTTCACGAGGGAAACACGTCACTTAAGCCTTCAAACTTCCAACCACAAAGTTTTAATGAGGAAAGAGATTATAAGACTAATGTGACCGTAAGCTATTTAATGATTATCGACTGTATAGGATACTTTCATTAGCGTTCAACTGGTAGGAAAAGTGATTGATCGTTATGATAATGATAATATTTTGCTTACTGTTAATGCTACTATTAGTGTTGTCATACCATCAGACCAAGGCCTTTTCATTTTGAAGACTTATTTTGGGGCTAGTGGTGAGGGGAGATGGCCTCGTGCTAGAGGACGGCAATTTTAAGCGTAGAGAAAATATAAATCCATGGATGTACAGCATATTGCTATTTATTACACTAGAAATAAGGTTATTAACCTTATAAGCAGGTGTGAAATGGTGTTAAGTGGAGATGAGGTTAATTTGAAAAGGAAAAAGAAGAAGGGTATTGGGAATTATGAGAGAGAGAGAGAGAGAGAGAGAGAGAGAGAGAGAGAGAGAGAGAGAGAGGGTGCCACAACTTGCGTTTATCACTATCACCAGTGTTACTGAGAGAGAGATAAAGAGAGAGTGCAGGAACTTTTGGATTTGGCAACAAATTGTGTGTGCGAGAGAGAGAGAGAGAGAGAGAGAGAGAGAGAGAGGTAAAGCAAGATCCATTTCCCTCTCGTAACGGCAAAGGAGTCCCTCGGGATTTCGGATTATCCTCTCCTTCCTGTTTTCCTGTTTTCACTTCCTGGGTCCGCCTGCCTCGACTCCCAGTATAATCCTCATTCCTTTAACCCTTTAAGCGTTTCATCCGTACATACAGTATGTATGAAACATGTAGAGTGCCAATTTTACCTGCGTCGTTTTGTATGTAAATATAGGAATAGCTGATGTTTTGACAGTGATGTTCAGTGTGTACATATACGATTCCTTTTTCTCTGTTTCCTTTCAAGGTTT
>NC_089794.1:6989830-7024830 GCF_040412425.1 Macrobrachium rosenbergii | reverse complement strand
CATCCTCTAATCATCAAACATGCCAAATTGCAGCCCTCTTGCCTCAGTAGTTTTTTTTTTTTATTCTATTTAAGGTTAAATTTAGCCATCATCATGCATCTGGCAACGATAAAGGACCTGTTAAAGATTCATGGGCCGCGGCTCATAGAGCATTATATCGAGACCACCGAAGATAGCTCTGTTGTCGGTGGCCTTGATTATATACTGTACAGAAAATTCGATTGCACTGAAGAAACTTCGACGCAGTTTTTACTTGTTTCTTCTCCAACCCAGTTTCGACCGACCACACTCGATTTACAGTGAAAATGTGTTTGTACGTTAAATTACGCAATGACGGAAGGGTCTATTTCGGTCTAAATCATAATTTTCCTCGTATCCTCTTATCCTCGTATCGACGAACAGATTTTAAAGTGGCTAATTCATTCCCATCTAATCACCATCCCTCATCAGAGACTGCCAATTTGGCTTGTGAAATCTGTTGTTTTCAAAAGGGAAAGGGATAGGAACGTTGAATATCACTGATTCTGCCCGTTATTACTTCCTTCACAACCCGTTACTTTACCCTATCGAAACTTATCACTTGGCTTAATTTTTTTGCTGATCTATCTTTTTTTTTTTTTTGCTTCATTGTGCCCGTACTTCATAATTCCTTCGCGATTTCACTTCATCTATCTATTGCTTTTACACTTAAGCTGTTCATCATTTCATTTTGCTATATTATCAGTTAAATATTAGTTTGAATCCAAATATTCATCTCTTTGTGACTCAGTCATGATTACCGTTCATTTTCAGAATTCTTTATTTATCTATTTATTTATTTATTTATTTTTTTTTTTTTTTGTCTATCACAGTCATCCTATTCGACTGGGTGGTTTATAGTGTGGGGTTCCGGGTTGCATCCTGCCTCCGTAGTAGTCCATCACTTTTCTCACTATGTGCGCTGTTTCTGGTAGCACACTTTTCTGCATGAGTCCTGGAGCAACTTCGGCATTTAGTTATTCCAGATTCCTTTTCAGGGGTCTTGGGATCGTGCCTAGTGTTCCTGTGATTATGGGTACAATTTCCACTGGCATATTCCATATTCTTCTTGTTTCGATTTTCAGGTCTTGTTACTTATAATTTTTTTCTCTTTCTTTCTCATTTACTCTGGTGTCCCATGGTACTGCGACATCAATGAGTGATACTTTCTTCTTGAGTTTGTCAATCAACGTCACGCCTGGTCTATTGGCACGTATCTTCCTATCTGTTCTGATACCATAGTACCAGAGGATCTTTGCCTGATCGTTTTCTATCACTCCCTCAGGTTGGTGTTCATACCACTTATTACTGCAATCTAGCAGGTGTTTCTTGCACAGGCACCAGTGGAGGGCTTTTGCTACTGAATCATGCCTCTTTCTGTGCAAGCGCCAGACATTCGCTCCTTGTGGTTTATGGTCTCGTCTTTCATATTGCACTTCCTGCATATGGGTGAGATGTTATTCCCATCTGTTATTCTTTGGTCATATCTGGTTCTTAGGACCTGATCTTGTGCCGCTGTTAGCATTCCTTCTGTTTCCTTCTTGAGTTCTCCCCTCTGTAGCCATTGCAATGTTCTGTTGCTGGTCAGTTCTTTTGTCTCTTATATACTATCCGTGCATTGGTTTGTTGTGCTATTCCTCTGTTCTGTTTTTCATTCTCCTGTCTCTGTATATTTCTGGGTCTTTGTCTACTTTTATCAGTACTCCTTCCCATGCACTCCTTAACCACTCGTCTTCACTGGTTTTCAGATATTGTCCCAGTGCTCTGCTCTCGATGTTGACACAGTCCTCTATGCTTAGTAGACCTCTTCCCCCTCCCCACCCTTCCTTTCATGTTATCTTTGGTCTGTCTGTATTTGTTCATGGGTGTAGTACTTTGTGTATTGTCAGGTGTTTTCTATCTTTCTGGCCTATCCTGCAGGGGTTCAGCCTCCTGCACTGTCCTGATACTCCACTGGTTTTGGCTTGTCATGTTTCCAGCATTGAGTTTTGACTTGAGCATCGCCTTAAGTCTATGCATATATTCTTTCTTGATCGTGTCCTTCATCTCTTGATGTTTTATATCCTCTCCTTCTACTATTCCCAGGTATTTGTATCCTGTCTCATCTATGTGTTTGATGCTATTCCCATCTGGTAGCTTTATCCCTTTAGTCCTTGTTACTTTGCCGTTTTGTATGTTGACAAAGACGCATTTTTCTATTCCAAACTCCATCCTGATGTCCCCAGATACAATCTTTACAGTCTGGATTAGAGTATCTATTTCCTTGATGCTCTTACCATACAGCTTGATGTCGTTCATGAACATCAGGTGGTTAATTCTGTTGCCTCCTTTCTTGAGTTGGTACCCACTATCCATCTTCTGCAGCACTTTTGTCATGAGAATCATGGCTACCTACGAAGGGTAGTGGGGACAATGAGCTGCCTTGAAAGATCCCTCTCCTGATGTTAACCTCTGCTAGTCTTATCCCAGAGCTTGTAAGTACTGTATTCCAGTTGTGCATTGTATTTTTAAGTAAGCTGATGGTGTTTCCCTCTGCCCCATATATTTTCAGGCATTCTATTAGCCACGTGTGCGGTATCGTGTTGAAGGCTTTCTTGTAGTCAATCCATGCCATGCTTAGGTTAGTTCTCCTTCTCTTACTATTCTTCATTACCATTTTGTTTATTAGGAGCTGTTCTTTTGTGCCCCTACACTTCCTTCTGCAGCCTTTCTGCTGGTGGGGGATGGTGTTTGTATCCTCTAGGTAGTTGTATAGCCTTTCACTGATGATACCTGTTAGTAAAGAAGTTAAGTATATCTTAGTTTAACCAGACCACTGAGCTGATTAACAGGTCTCCTAGGGCTGGCCTGAAGGATTAGATTTATTTTACGTTGCTAAGAACCAACTGGTTACCTAGCAACGGGACCTACAGCTTATTGTGGAATCCGAACCACATTATGACAAGAAATGAATTTCTATCACCAGAAATAAATTTCTCTAATTATTCATTGGCCAGTCGGAGAGTCGAACGCTGGGCCAACAGCGTGCTAACCGAGAGCTCTACCCACCCTCCATTGAAGAACTACCTGTTAGTAACTTCCACATTATTGGTAGGCAGGTGATAGGCCTGTAGTCACTTGCTATATTTCCCTTGTTCTTGTCTTTCTGTACTAAGGAAGTTCTCCCTGTTGTCATCCATTTGGGTGCATGGTGGTTTGTGATACAATAGTGGAGTTGTTCTGCTATTTGTGGGTGTAGGGCCTTGAAATTTTTGAGCCAGTATCCAGGAACTTCATCCGGACCTGGGCCTTTCCAGTTGGGCATTTTCTTTAGTTGGTGTCTGACTGTGTCTGTCGTGATCTCGTGAATCTTTGTTTTATTCTCCCCATTTCTTCTGCCTTGATTTCCTGGAGCCATGTTGCATGTTTATTTTGTGATACCGGATTGCTTCATATGTTTTCCCAGAGTCTCTTACTTGGTTCAGCTTCAGGAATTTCCTGGTGGTTGTCTTCCCCTCTTAGTTGGCTAAATAGTCTTTTCTGGTTGGTTCCGAAGAGTTTGTTCCATTGGTATCCTTTACTCCTGTTCATGTACCATTGGATCTTATGTGCTTTGGCTTTAAGCCCAGTCCCTTCTCCTGTACTTTGTATATCTCATTTAGTTCCTCTCTTGTTTGCTTGCTTCTTAGCCCCTTTTCTGCCATCTCTTTCAGTTTGCTCAAGTCAGATCTCATCACCATGATTTGTTTTTCTTTTCCAAGGGGGTTGTTGTTTTGGTTTCTGTTAGGTTATTATTATTATTATTATTATTATTATTATTATTATTATTATTATTATTATTATTATTATTATTAAAACCACATAATTGTGGCTTAAAGAACGGTACTTAAAGCAAGCATAAGAAAATATGGCAATAAAAAGTTAAACAAGAAACAAAATAGTGAGCCTTAGGCAGCCTACTGTAAACTGCTTTCTGTATTTTACTGATCATCTGTTATCTTTGGTTTAATCTTTTCGTGATGTACAGTTTCTTTTTAAATGTAGGTGGCAACGTTCACCAAGCTTAAATCTTACAGATTTTGTTTCAGTATACATGCACAAACACACAAAACGCACAAACACTCCTTTCTTTGGAACTTTTCTTTCATACCAACTTACCTCATACACCCTTGTCATCTAATCAGTCACAATGTTATCTATAGACTTAACATTGGTTAACTTGTTGTTTTTGATTAGGGTTGCTTAAGCCAGAGAGGACACTTACCTATGGAAGGCCTGTGAATGCAGTAGTTTCAAAGGGTATAAGAGTCCTTTTGTAGACCTATGGACTTTATTCAATTAACACAGATTTACCATTAAAATGCTAAAAAAATACTTTATAAATTTCACCACGCATACTGTAATTGAGCCTCATCATTACTTCCAACTGGTCTGCCTTTCACTCTGAAATTGAATTCTTAAATCAAAGTAATTCAAGTTTAACTGGTATCCTACTAATCTTATTTATAAAACTATTCGAACATAGCTCGACAAGATAGTCTGCCAATAAAACAATATCTGAATGTAGCTAAGCTTAATTTCTGTGCCAGATTCCCTTTTATCCGCAATAACAAATCTTTCAACGATGAGTTTAATAAAATCCTGTCAAAACATCATGGATCTCTAAAGGTTAACTTGATCCCAATGAACCCTTTAACGATTGGATCCATTTTTGAATACAAAGACAGATTATCGCCTCTTATGATGTCTGTTGTTGGTTTTGTATAAAAATACTCTTTCCCCAAATGTAAAGGGGGGGGCTTATCTTAGTCCCACCAGACGTCTTTTGAGGGTTCGAATAGATTCTCATAAAGGAGTTAGTTTCCATACTGGGAGCAGACTGTCCAATTCAGATCGGTGTAACATACGAAAGATCTTTTAGACTGATATTGAAACCAAAGACTTTGAAATGATTGGCTAAAATTGCAATGCAAATTAACTTTTAATCCTAGAAACACTGATGATAAAAGAACATGTAACTAGTCTCAATAATCAATCTACTACTATCCAGTTGTTTTTGTCTTAAATTGTTTTACATCTGTATGTGTTGGTGTAGGTGTGTGTGTATACTTTTATATCTTTATGTATATTCTTTTGCATGTGTGTGAGTGTGTAATATCTTTTTTATCATAGTTTCCTGTCAGATGGTTTCTATCTTATTTAAATATTTTATATATTTGTTCATAATGACTACTTGATTGCTAATAGATTCACAATTTCGTGAAAAACAATCTGAGTAATAAAAATCCACAATTATATAGTAAAAATATATTACTATGATATATTTACATAAATATATTTACTATTTAATTGTGAATTTTGATTACTCAACTACTTAATTGTCAAATCTTTTCCAAACGTTGTTTTTAACTTATCTCCAGATGGTTGTTATCTTGTTACTATGTCATCTCAGTTACCTGACCACCTCGTGGGATAGTTATTAGATGCTTTACTGAGTGGATAATTTTTTGGTGGATGTTCAGTCTAACTCTATTTTCTGTTTTAAAAAGTACTATCTTTATTTTTCTTTTTTAATATTTCTACATTTGGTGGTGAATTATCTATTATATGATGCATTGGATGTAAATATTCACTTCGGTTTAAATTATATTACTTTTATGGTGTTTAATTGGTTTATAGTGATTTTAAACTCCAACTACATTTAACCGATTTTATATCTTGCCATAGAACCCTGAGGATGTAATTAAGATAATTCCGAAACGTATGAAAAATAAAAGCCCAATGCGTCTTCCTGCCCTCCAAGATTTGTGATGTATATATATGTATATATATATATATATATATATATATATATATATATATATATATATATATATATATATATATATATATATATATATATATATATATATATATATATATATATATATATATATATATATATATATATATATATATATATATATATATATATATATATATATATATATATATATATATATATATATATAATATATATATAAATAAATACCATAGAAAATATATGTAAATAAACAAATATCAAAAAATATTAAATAAATTTGATGTTGAAAATTTTAAATCATAAATTTTACTGTCAAAAAAAAGTCGATAACGAATATTTGTTACAAATAAATAAAGATACAAAATATTTATTATCAAAAACTTCTTCTGAACCTATATAATAGCTTTTAAATATTAAAAATCTAACACATTTTTAGATGATATGAAAAGATGGCTTAGTGAATTATATTTACAGAAAAAAGGAAATAATGATTCCGCTTAATGTATGCAATAAATCAAGCTTAATGGACCGAAATGAATATAAAGATCCAGATATTAATTATTATAATTTACGTTCTGAGTCATGGCTCTTTGTCATGTCCTTTTTGACTCAAAATACTAAGAAATATGGGGCTGAAAAATATACCTCCCATTTATTACTAAATATTTTCGAGAACTTTTTATATTCTGTTTTTTTTATGGTCAATAATCCTACGAGCAGCTTCATATTCTTGTTTTTGCACTATTTCCCCAATGTTTTCCATTTAGAGAGAGAGAGAGAGAGAGAGAGAGAGAGAGAGAGAGAGAGAGAGAGAGGATTTTAGAGGAGTTATAACTAAGAGACATAGCTCCAAATTCCACTTGAGAGCTGGAGTTGAATGTGTCCATTCACTTGTCAAGCATATCCATATGAGAGCTGGAGTTATATATTTGTCCATATCACTTGTCATATATATATATATATATATATATATATATATATATATATATATATATATATATATATATATATATATATATATATATATATATATATATATATATATATATATATGTGTGTGTGTGTGTGTGTGTGTGTGTGTGTGTGTGTGTACTGTACATTTTGACTTACAAAGAAAGAATACACACATTCAAACATTTGATGCCTGTAAAGGAGCAGAATATTTTATACTAGATTAGCATCGAAGTGACATTTTTCTTTCTTACGTACCACAGTGACTTCTAACGAGTATTTTTCAATCAGTAATCTATTGTGTTTTGCATGTATAAAATTTTCAATAAATTACAGTTATGAAGAAATAAAACTTAATTAATAAGTTTTCTATTAGTTTTTTATTGAGTATTATTAACAGCGTTACCATAATTTATCTTTATATAATACTATATATATATATATATATATATATATATATATATATATATATATATATATATATATATATATATATATATATATATATATATATATATATATATATATATATATATATATATATATATATATATATATATATATATATATATATATATATAGTTAAATTAATTTTATAACATGATTTTATAACATGATAAATGATTCATTAAATGAGGTACTTATTATTTCATCATTTTATATTTTTACTAAAGATTCTTATACGTGATACACACCAATGATTTTTTAAAAAAAAAATAATTACAATTCACCGTTGTGCGTAAAAAAGAAATTTCCACCTCTATTATACTTTAGGATAAAATATTCTGCTCTCTTCACAGGTATCAGATAAACATGTTTTGACGTCGGTGTGTCCTTTCATTATAAATCAGAATGTTCCCACTGGAACTAATCCTTTAGGGAACTATTTCTTGAACAATTTAACTGGTCATTGAAATTTCATTGGTATATATTTGTGCATACTAAAGGCAGAATCCAATTGTTTTATAAGATCGATATAAATTTCATCTCAGAGGATCCTGACAATATGAATTGAACAAAATGTTCTCTTCGACTGTCATGATCAAGGATAGTGAACCATATTATATTAAATTCCGTCATGAAAATGATTTCGTTCATGCATTATCACTGTCCTAAAAATCACCCTTTCATATGATTTAATGAATTCTGCTTAATTAATTACACGAGGGAAAAGATCACATTCGAATCAGTTCTAAAAAGTTTTATTGTTTTGGCGCAATAAAGAATGTTTTGATGAATGGGCATATTGCATGAATTGATAATCATGTTTCAACTATTATTCAGAAGCTGGCTATTCAGCCATTGGCTTTGCTTTGAAATTCCTGGTGACTGAAACAGCAATTCAAATTGCCAGCCGAAATGAGTCTATTTTCAAAACTAAAAGAGACAGTAATATTTTTAAACTAAAAGAGATAGTATCTTAGACCACCAGCTTTTTTGGAATTAGAAATTTGGAGAAAGGTCATCATATTTTCAAACAGTTTAGTGTTAAAGGTGTAACAGGGGAAAAACCTGGCAGTTGCACTGTGAAACAATTGTTTGTTGTGGCTCTGAGAAATTTCACCATAGAGGAGCATCTCGGGACAGTGTAGTAGGTAATGATCTAAAGGTTGATCCACTACCTGTTCACAGTAATTGCACGCCCTATTTTCTATGCTAACTTGTTGTCAGGTGCACAGGTATCCTAGCCATAAACAGCAGATGTTAATTACCAGTTTCTTAAAGATGCCCTTGGAAACAGATTATTGTAATTTCGTGTTCTCTGCACACCATTTTATAGACCTGGAATCCTGGGAGAGTGCTTGATGAACTTTGTTGAGTGCTTGAGTCTGGCAGCACCTGAAAATATATTGTTTTATTTGTATGAGGGAAGGATTGAGGGTGATGCTGATCATATCACATTCAGATTAGCTTGCAAAAAGTAAGCTAATCTGCCTCTTTAATTCCTGGAATTCCTACATGACTAGGAACCCAGTTTAGTGTAATTTGACTTCCATTGTTCTGATGAGCAAATGATGAACAAAGACAGCAGCTTTTATGTTGTTCTTTAGAGACACATTTTCAGTGTGTGTTGGGTTTCTTACAGTAAAGATTTTACCTTTAGAGTCTTTGAGAATTGTGATGTTACTTTGTTTGTTTAAGGAGGGTTCTAGTGCCTTCATGATGGCAACTAGCTCCATTTGTAGGGTAGATGCAGTGTCTAATGGACTCCAACTCCTTTCAAGGAGGGTGAGACTACTGCTGCAGCTGCGGCAGGTACCCTGTCTGTGACCTCTTGCACTGCTTGTTTGAGTTGTGCAGAAGTGCTGAGAGCTTTATTTGCAGTGAGAGGGGTAAAGCAAAAGTCGAAGGGAACGGGAGCCAAGAGGAGAGGCTCAGTGTGGGTGTTACAAGGTGTTTCTTTCTTTGTTACAGCAGCTGCATCTTGCATTCTGACTTTTTTCAGGCCAGCAAGAAGGTTCCCAGTGTAACTGTGGGGAGGACCAGTTCCTCATGCACACTCACGACACTTATTAACTTGTTTCTCAGGGTGGCAATCCCTGCCACTCTTCAATGTTTTGAAGATTATTGCAGTTTCCCTGGTTAACCCTGTAAGAGAGAGAGAGGGAAGATTTGTTTATCCTCTAAGCAGACAGAGTTTGATCCACATTGGGGCCCCTGCAGTGATCCTCATAGCATCATTCTGAATCATTTCCAGTGTGCAAAGCTGAGACCATCTCAATTTTGTGAGTGCAACTGCTGCATATTCCACCTGATTAATTTTATTTGGTGAGAAGAGAATATAATTTATGTATAATCCCAGGTAAATTAAATTATTTACCCATTCATTAGCTTCTTCCATGATGAATAGATTATCGGGCAGACAAGCAGGTCTCATGGCCATTGCCATGATTTTGGTAGTGTTGATCTTTAGGCTTAGTTCCTTGTATTTCTCGTTGATCAAGTACAGTGATCATGTTTTTTTTTCTTTTTACCAAATGTTGCCTGGTTGCTGGGGACAGACTATGCAGTCATCATCTGCTCAGATGAAAATTTCTACCCCTCTGAGAAGATTTGGAGTAGGAAGGTTTTCCATGAGAATACTGGAGAGAAAGGGACTAAGAATTCCTTCTTGTGGTGTTCCATTTTCATGTTCAATGTATTCAGAATAAGAGCCTTGGAAGTGGATCCTTGATTCCTGATCAGAGTGTAGCTCTGTGTCCATGGCAATAGACGAGGGAAGAGAAAATGACAGTAGGGTTTGCCAGTTCATAGGGTTTTTCAAAATCCAGAAAGACTAGGCTTTCTTTCATTAACTGTGGACAGAGCATTCTCAACTCCCGAATACCTTTTTTGTATGCATATATTCGTGGATGCAAGGGGTATCCTTATCTCTTTTGAGAGCAAGGTTTAGTTCCTCCATTGTGAAGGGTATATCCGTATTATCAGGGGTGTTACAGGCAGCCATTATGGCTGTATTCCTAGTGAGCCCCAGTGCTGTTAGGTGGAGCTAAGTTCCAAGGGAGAGATGAGCAGTTCTTGTCCTGTCTACAAAGTATTGGGTGACATGGTCTGCTTCACTGTGAAATTTGGAATGGGGTGAGCTAATGAGATTCTTTTCATTTGACACCCTGTTAATCCACCTCCAGAGTTTGGTGACAGGTGTGAGTTAGTGCACCTGCTCACACCATTGGTACGAGATTTACGATCTTACCTTATAATCGACATGAGCAGAATTGGTGGTAAAAATCCTGCAAAAAAATAGAAAGTGGGACAATTAATGTATTCTAAAGACCAGGTAGTCATAAAGTTTTCAAAGGTGGTTCATTTTACAAGCTCATGATTCTCTCTAGGAGGAGGAGAGGGTGGAAGTTTCTGTAGTTGTAAAGTGGATTGCAAGACAAAATGGCCATTGATTATTATGGTTGCAACTGCCAGGTCACATCATCTTGCAGAAAACTGGAACAGAGAGTTAGGTCTAAGCAGCCTTCCTGTAAGTGAGTTGGATCATCACAATTGCTCAGCAATTTGGCTCCTGGAAATTACTGGAGCAAGCAGTACAGGTGGCAATTGTGTGGTCTTCTGGGTGTCTGGGCCTGATAGAGGGATGATGAGCATTAAAGTCACCTGCAATGATAGCATTGCTCCTTGATGCCATATCAAAAAGGGCTGCTTCCAATGTTTTCTGGGAGCTTTATAAACATTGTGAATGGGCATTCCCTCAAGAATTATTTTTATACTGTGATTCTACTTCTGGTCCACAGTTAATTTTTGGAAGTAAGGAAGAAGAGATTGTGTATTTAATTAGTCATTAAACCTCCTGTTGTGTCAGACTGGGATGTTTGGTACACCCAGATTTCGAAACCTATACACTCTCACGGTGGTGGCTGACTGCTGACACCTGTAACATCATAGAGGCTCTTGGGTGTAATCGGTTACAGAGGAGGATCCCTAGATGCCAAGGTCTACTCTCATGGGTATTGGACACCTGAAAGTAGATAAATTTACATAATCTACAGTCACCTGGCCACGTGGAATGATTGTGAAGTAATCCCTTATATTAGGCCCAGTTGAAACCTGAAGAGCAAGTTTAGAACTTTCAATGGCAGCAACCTCAGCATAAGACATTTCAGATGCAGGTCCTAACTTTGGGATGGGGGAGAGATATTTGAATATTATTTCCAGATTGTTGATGAGTTTGACCCCTCAGGAACAAACTGAAAAGATAAGTTCTGTACCTTCCTCTTCTTTTCCCTGTTAAGTACGGTCCATCCTTCGAAGGTCCTCAGAGTTGGTCGTGGGGAAGGAAGAGGTCGTTTACACGAAAGTCAGATGAAACAGGTCCGCTGATGAGAGGGGTAGAAATAGACTCCATATTCCTCCTCCTGGCTGGGTCTGGGGCACTGGGAAGGCTGAGGGAGGAGAGATAGGACAGTCTCTTCCGCGGCATCGTCATCTGTCGAAAAAGGAAAAAGAACATGAAACCAAAAAAAATCACACAAAAATCTTCCTTCTGTAAAAACACTGCAAACTTGAAAAGTTTATGTTCGCCACACACCGCTTTTCAAGACAAGACACAGGTGTATCCCTCCGACAGGTTAAACCGTCACTAGCTGGTTGGGCACCAAGAGGCATGACACAGCGGTAGGAGAGCAGAAGGAAAACTCCAGGTATCAGTGCAAGGACTTATTAGTGTCTGTGCAAATAATCAACCTTTATATATTATATATATATATATATATATATATATATATATATATATATATATATATATATAGGATATATATATATATATATATATATAAACCTTTTTGTTTGAATAGACCTCAATCATAAGCTACTGGCATGTGCGTTATGAATAATGATTATGCCTAGAGTTGGTTGCATGGTCTAAAAAGATCCCGAAATTAGTGGAAAACAACGCCGACCTATACATCATCATCAGCATCAATGTGCACTTAAGTCTGTCCCGTATTTTTCCATCAATATCCCCTCCACGCGTTCATCTATACTTAGGAATGAAATAAATAATTGAATAGACAGATGTATACTAGCGACACAAATAGAGGATGCGCGTGCAAGCCGACACATGATCACGATAAAAGGGTCAAATGAGGCCGAAGTCTCTGAGTTTCTGTGGAGGTCACTTACAAAACAACACAACACAACTTCTGGTCTCTGTTAGTTTAAAAAAAAAAAGCCGTGTGCCAGCACGGGCTCTTGCTCCTCAAGAGCAGCCCGTAAAAACTAAACTTTATCCTATGCTTACGTAGCTCTCAATCAACTGTTCTTGCTGAGTAGAAGCTTAAAAACATCAGTGTCTCTCGCTCTCTCCATAGTTTTTTTATGAAAGCAAAATGTATTGAACGATTGCTTGTATGTTCTGTGCTTGGAGAGAGAGAGAGAGAGAGAGAGAGAAACATAAATTCTTAAGAGATTGTTTCATGACGAGCATTTGCTTATAAACAGCCTTAAAACTGAATATGAAATTTGGCTTCGTAATTACTTTGGTCAGCAGAAGAGATTTGTCCCAGATATCAGCTGATATTTTTATTACTGGTCTTATGCCAACACGGGTTTTAATTCTTCGAGCAGTACGTAAACATCAGCTAATAACCGAATTTGAAAATAAGCACTGTGTGGGGATGAGAAAAACGAACAGCGTTTTGCGTTGCTCCTTACCCTCTATGAAGTGGAATCCATACCAATTCAAAGTCAGTGGTTTTGAAAAGTGCCAGGACCGAAATCCCCTAGCCAGGTAGGTTAGACAACGTAACTTGCACAGAGTAGTCTACTCGATGGAGTCATGGGCGAATTGGTAGTAGCAATTGCTACCGTTTTTGGACAGAGGTGTCCGTCCAACTGAAAAATGTACGGTCATGAATGGGTGTGATTAGTTGTGCTACATAATGATACTCTGAACACCACCACAATCCAGTAGTTTTAATCTGCTTTAATTTCTCATCGTCAGAATCATTGTTCCACGACACCTGCCAGTTAATAAAGGTGAGGAGATTTAGCAGTAGTAACGAATCACTGGCAGGGACGGGTATACTTGATCGAATCCAGGTAAAAAGTCACAGAAAAAGTCACAGGAAAATGTCACAAAAAGTTAATCTTTACTAGATAGTGACCCCTAAAGGTTTTAACCCGGTATGTATCCATCTTTGCGGCGTGTTTAGTACAAACCCTTTGGGGATTATCATAACATAAACAAAAGACTAAATATCATAAAGATAATGACCCCCTAGAAATAGTGAACTTTTTCCTGTAACTTAATTACCGGCTACCATAAATTATGGCTTTTTCCTGAGACTTTTTTCGTAGCCAAAATTGACGTTTTTTCCTGTGACTTTATTACCGGCCACCACTTCATCTAGTCATAGTGATTGCATTCTTGGCTGCTTTATCAACATCATTTCCTTTATGCTTGCGTGTTCAGAGTTCCGATATATTTACACTGGCACCTGTTTCATGTAATTTATGAAATAAAACCCCATTTGTTGGAACAAGGAATCATGATGAATTATGTGTACAACAAAGCCTCTTAAATTTAGTTTGTTGTAAAAGATCCTTCAAGTCCTTAATTCTATATACCATGCTCAAGAAAACCAAACCCCATCGTGGCATTAACCCACCTACTTATATCCATTTTTCTAAAATCCCGTTACAGGAGTATCCAGCACACCTCCAATTGCTTAGAAAATCTAAAAAACTTACGCTTTGAAAATAAAGGTTTATCATCACTATTACTTAGAAATTTAATGAGACCACAGGGTCGTAAATGTCAATCCTGGTCTCAAAGAGTCCATTGCAATCTTGGGAATCATTGGCAGACAAAAGTCCTTCACACTCTTCGTCCTTACCCGAAGCGAAGGAGCGCTTTATGCACGATAGTCCCGCTCAAAGCAATCCTGTCCATGGTGTACTCGACAGTCACGGACACTGATTTACTCTCTGTTCTTTGTACCATAAAAGCCCGTGTTGGTATTATCAGAATGGGCGAACCCTGAAGGATATACAGCCCAAGTACCGTAGAAGGCCAGCTGATAGAATCCTCACTAGGACTACAACAGTCTAGTGATAACTATTCATTTTAAAATGAAAGGCAAAGAATATCTAAGATATTAAACTTATGTAATACGTACAGAATAAAAAAAGACCAAGCTATTTCAAATCAGCACCAACAAAGAATCCTTTATGAAATATATATTGGAAACTAGAGCACCCATAAGTTGGAGGATATAAACTTTCAGTATTTAGATAAAGCTACAGCGGGGCACTGCCGAACGGCAACTGGTTAAACATAAGTGTTTTCTGGAAAACATGAATCCTGGAGGCCAAGAACTAAGGGAAAATTAAATAAACTCAAACTGAAAAATCAAAGCCCTTTCGTTTTTGAAAACATTTTAAATGTAATAGGAATGCATGAGTTAAAGAACATTGCAGGTATGGTGCATGAAAGACAAAAGCAACCGGTGAGAGACTCAATGAAAATGGTGCCGCAAAGAACCTCTTGATTGGAGCTACTTTTACCCAAGACATGGGGCAAGAACATTCATAAAAATACCTTGACATCTCCAGAGGGGATAGAAACTCTAGATCACTCGAACTCTTAAAAAACACACACACATACATACACACAGACACAGATACACCACTTAGTTCTCAATTGCTTTAAGCACTCCGCACATAGGTCAACCTATATATTTGTTTTTAGTTTTATCATGATCAGTCAAGTAGTAAAATTGTACACTGGTATTAACTATGAAAAGACAAACTGCAGCAGATTTTATTTATTCTATAGAAACTTCTTAGAAACTGATTCATCTTCTCTCTAGATTGCAACAGATATGCAGTTTAATTTCAGATCATGGCATCTATCCAATAACCACACTGTGTTCACCTTTAGCCCATTTAAAGAAAAAATTTTTCAGTGCTTACAATTAACGTTCAGTAGTCATACATCCATGTTATTAAATATCTCGAATCAAAGTCAAGATTTACTGCAAACTAAAAACAGTAACAGGAATTTAGAGGCAACACTCAAACGTTGATAACAGGTACACAAAATGCCACTTGGCGTTTTAAAATTTGCAATAACCCAGCTTAAACTTTTACTCTGACAGTTATTAAAAATTGTTATTGGTGGAAGGCAAGAACGTTCGAACTTACATATGCATCATTTATAAAAATTTATTGAAATTTCAAATAAATAATTACAAGCGAAGCTTTATGATACAGCAATCATCAATGCCAGACTCCAATTCTCACTTCAGCTCAGCTTGGAAAGCTCTTGCGAGGGGTAAATCAACAAACGAGTTCTTGACTAACCAAAATAGTGCTTTCATGGCCTTAAATATCCGTTTCAGAATGCCTATTCTGTAAATAAAAGAAAACGCCTTAAAAATGCAAGCGCATCACCTAAGTTCCAGATCTTGGTTAATGTTAACTTTGATGAAATGAAGCTTTAGTGTACTGATTAACTTAAGCCTCTGAGTAGAGCTTGCAGAAAAATGCCTAAGCGTTCTTTCAAACAAGTGGTCGGATAGTTAGGAATACTAAATAAATGAACATTAAATAAAACTTTGGTGTTACGAGATAACTAAAGTAGATTCAGTTAACTATAATTTGGGTTTATATTTTGTATAGTATAGTTGGAGTTCGTATATTGTATGAATTTTATATTGCATGTTATATTATTGGCACTAATCTTAACTAGTAAAGTTAAGAAACTTTAATTACAAATTTGTTTCATTAGAACTATGAACAAACTGGAAGCTATAATTTACGTTACATAAAGTACCAAAACAAAGTTAAGAGGGCATTTTGGCTATTACAATTACACGTTGCATATAATCAGCAAAAAATTATGTCAAGTATCAAATTTCAAAACAATGCAATACCACAATGTTAATTTTTTTGTCCTGAAGAAAATCAACGTCTTTATAGTACAGATTCTTAGAGCAACTAAAATTGTTAAAACTAACCTTACGTAACCTTAAACCTTTCATTTTCTTATTGGTGAACTTAAGTCAAAAATATTAAATTTTCAAGTTCCAAATACGCAGTTAAGCTAAATTTTCAAGTTTTAAATACGCATTAAGTTACTTAAGTGTACATTTTATAATGAATAAAAACAGAAAAACCAAGGTTCCAAAAATTTGAAAGTTTGTTAAAAGTAGTTACGTTATTCTTAAAATTAAAATTCTAAAAAAAAAAGAAGTATTTAACTTCTAACATCTACACTCAGGCACTTCCTGAAAGAAAAAAATAAATTAGTGGGTTGGTTTAAACCTCCCATACACTACCCTAATGATCATAAGACCATAGGTACATGAGAGGAGCCTCCACCCCTCCCCCACAGGGGTACTGCCCATGTAGAGGTAGAGGTAAAAGATATAGTACCTGGACGTATTTTTAAAGTGATTAGAAAGGTATTATGGCCAAATGAAAGTTCCAATTACTATGCATAATTTAAGAACAAAATAAAAGCCCATGCTTTTACACCCATGTAATTTAGCATAAAGTTTTATCAAAGAACAATACTAACCTCCTCGGAACGTTGCAAATTTATTACTTTGTAAACTAGCACAATCCACGATGCTGCATTACAGGATAAAAATCTTGTGGACTTAGCAGATCCTGAAAGGGATTAAATTTGTAGTACAAAAATACAGGACACCTGACCCACTAAATAAATGAAACAAATTTAGTGACCACAACGATATAACGTAAGTTTATGGAGATAAGTATTTAATGTTACAAAGAACGCTTTCAAAAACTTCACTGTATCCCCCAAATGACAAGCAAGGTCGTGACAATCAGCGAATGAGGTTAGGTGATCAAGTCTGAGTAACACAGTTGAAACGAACACAGAATTATTAGGGGAAGCAGTGAAGAACATGAGAAATCAAAAATATTTAAGTCATATTTACTTTTAAACCAAAGTGTTGTTCATAAAGTTCAGTATAAACAATATGAAGTTATAAACTCAAGTACTGCATAAACAGGCTAAATTAAAGTATTGAAAAACAAGGATGAATTCTTAGTGAAATATAATCAGTATAGAGCTATAACAAGTATTGAATAAGGCTAAATTAAAGTATTGAATAACAAAGCCAAAAACTTAAGTGAAACCACTTATATAACAAAAGCAATCTAAACCTACAATCAGCAAAGATAATAAAGCCTCCATCGCCTTAACTCCCGAACTTCACCGTAGGATATACCACAGTTCCAAAAACGTACGTACAACTTTAATACAGCAAACTGAGAATTTCTTCTCTGCCGTCAATAGAGAATCGTCTATACACCGTCCAGTTCCACAGTTAGACTGAACAAAGAAAACTCTAGAGCTTCGTCGACTTTGAAGCGATAAGTGAACTTTCTTCTGGCGTGGTTTCACTGAGGTTAAGGATCATTGAGAGTCAAACAATGTTCATTTAGATGTGAGACAACATGCGTCTCCTGTTTTTGTCTGTATTGCAACTGAATGGGCTTTACTGACGTTTTATCGCCTGATATTTTATTATTTATTTTAATACTTCCCATTTCGTCGATAACAATGAAATAAAAGAGAAAATTATTTAAATACCGAAAAATTAGTGAAAATTTTAGGTGCATAGCATCTATGAAAACATTTTTTTTTTCAGACATAGATAGTAATGTTAAGGACTCGGTAGTGAGAAGTTTCGCCGATGACACAAGAATAAGTAGAGAAATTACATTGTGATGAAGATAGGAACTCGCTACAAAGAGACCTAAACAAAAAGGAATGGGCAGAGGTAAAAATAGGATGGTATTTAACTCTTGATAAATTTGAATCAATAAATTATGGTGATAAAGAAGGAATGCTATATGCATATAGACGACCTAACGAGACAATCACAAATAAGGAAGACGTTAAAGACCTTGGTGTGATGTTGAATAGGAATGTTATGCAATGATCAAATAGCAATACTTTTGGCAAAATGCAAAGCAAACATGGGAATGTTGTTCCGGCACTTCAAAACAAGAAAAGCCGAACACTTGATTATGCTTTATAAAACGTATGTACGTAGGCCACTTGAATATCGCAATATAATATGGTACCCACACAACCAAAAGGATATTGCACAAATAGAGTGTACAAAGGTCCTTTACAGCTAGAACAGAAGTTAAGGACCTTGACTACTGGGAAAGACTACAATTCTTAAGATTATATAGTCTCGAAAGGAGAAGAGAACGCTACACGATGATACAGGCATGGAAACAGATAGAAGGAATGACCGAAAACATCATGGAGCTAAAAATATCAGAAAGAGCAAGCAGAGGTAGATTAATAGTGCCCAAAACTATACCAGGAAAACTAAGGAAAGCACACAGGACATTAATCCACCACACACCAGCATCGATAATGCAGCGTCTACTCAATGCGCTACCAGCTCATCTGAGGAACATATCAGGAGTGAGCGTAGATGTATTTAAGAATAGGCTCGACAAACATCTAAGATGCATCCCAGACCATCCAAGATTGGAAGATGCAAAATATACCGGAAGATGCATTAGCAATTCTCTGGTAGACATCAGAGGTGCCTCACACTGAGGGACCTGGGGCAACCCGAACGAACTGTAAGGTCTGTAAGGTAAGGTCTGTAAAGTCACCTCTTCCGTTGTTCTTTATTCTCTTTATTCATGATTACTTACCGTAAGTTTCTTATCTGGTCCCAATTTGCCGAAGGAATTCTGTGGGACCCGCAGATTCATTGACATCACCATACGTGAGAAAGACATTCGAAGAATCGTATGGGGCTCTCTGTATTAACTGTCAAATCCACACTATTATCACACTCAGAATATGTCTTTAATATTTTTTTTTCTGGAAAGGCTCTACTTTTAGTCCTTTCGATATCATCTCGGGGCAGCAAATCTGAAGGCTCTTAAACCAACATTTCAAGTCCTCTTGGCTCAGGTAACTTGATATCATATGTAGCTGGTTTTGTGTGGCTTCGTTACTAAGTATAAAAAGGCTGTGTCTGACCAAAAGTATCTCAACTCCATTAATGGCAGGAGTAAACGGTGCTTCAAGGCATCAATTTTCTCTACAGTCTAATGAAAAGGGGCATCCAAAAATTGCTTTAGTAATATTCTCCAATATAATAGCGTGTTGAAGAAAAGAAGTTTGTTGAGAATAATGCAATAAATAATAAAGAAGATACTGCCTTCCATGCAAATGCGTTGCTAAGTGCTCAAATAAATGAAAATGGGAGTTAGTATATCTCTGCGTCCACATTAAGACATCCAAATTCCAGTGCTATGCCGCAGACTTCCAAAACGTCATTAGGTCGTAGAGGAGCCAAACAGAAATAGTATCCATAGGGTAGTTCAAGTGGTTTCCAATTCCCTTCACGGAACATTTTCAGACTACATTAGCTTCAAGTAAATGTTACGTATTCATTAATAAGGAATTTTAATGAAAGGGAACAACTCAGAATTCTTTTGTTGTTGACATTTGTGTGTCAGAATGTGACATATTTTATTTAATAAATTAAAAAAATGTTATTTTATCCATCGCAATGTTAAGGTAGATTATATAATATATTAACTTTAATATAATGCTTATTCAGTTTAATATTTCCAATTTTATATCATAATGTTGATTTTATTTTTATTATTTTCAGGTTCAGAAATACAACCATTTAACAAAGACAGAATAAAAGCCTGTTTACTATCAAAACAATAAAAATGGGTTATCAGCATTTAACATCCATACCCCGAATAAGCATTATATTAATTTTGTTATATATTTTATAATATAATAATACATTCATAAAAGTATATATATATTTTGTTCATATATATGCTCTCTACATATATATATATATATATATATATATATATATATATATATATATATATATACATATATATTATATGTATATATTCATATATATATATATATATATATATATATATATATATATATATATATATATATATATATATATATATATATATATATATATATATATATATATATATATATATATATAATTATTATGATTAAATTTGCTAGAAAGAGATTACGTAAAATTTCCTTAGATAGTGTTTAGTCACTAGACTGTAAGACTAAGTAAATGAACGTTGTCATCATAAAATCCGAGAAGCAGGAACGGAAATGAATAAATGATATAGGCTTCTGGACAGTTGAACTGGAATGTAAGAGAACAAAGGCTCCCCGATGATTTTCTTGAATTTTGCAAAGAGAAAATTTAGAACATAAGTATTACTTATGTAGAAACCCCGAATCAAATAAATACTACACTACACACAAATGATAGACTAACGAGATTTGATAAAGTAAACAACAATGGTATTATTATGATTATAAAAAATGGCAAAGAAAACAAATTGTACAACTGATCCGTTGTCAATTCTGAACTTATTGGGGTTGAAAAATGTTCACGCTTAACATAACAGTGCAAGTTATAAATGTCAGAATCTCTGAATGCAAGTTCCCTTCAGCTGAGAAAGTGGCTGTTGTTAATTAAACAAACAACTTGGTCATCAAAGCTGAACTTCATACAGGCCTCTTTCGAATTTATCTTTCATGTCCAAAATGTTAAAATATGTAATTCTTGAACAGATAATTAGTTTTCTGGAAGGGGTAAGTGTTTTTCTGGATAGTCAGTAAGCTTATAGACTCATGTCCTACAGAAACCACTATAAGCTCTGTTGTAAATGACCTATTAGAAACGATAAATAAAACAAATGTGGTATTTTGGTGCTGCTCGATCTCATTGTTGTTTTTGATGTAGTTAATCATGAACCTTTTCATTGGTATTTGAAAAGCTACCTGTTAGACAAAATATTGTGTACAATTAGGGAACTCACCTTATGACACATTAAGAAGAGGAGCACCTCAAGGCAGTGTATGAGGTCCAATTTCATCTTATATTATGAATCATGCTACAGGGACGTAGGGGTAAAGTTCAAGCTATTTGCAGATGACACCCAATTTTGTTTTTATATAAACGATATTAGCGATACAAATGAGATAATAAATAATGTCCTCCACAGTGTAAGGAATGGATAACATTTAACACTAGAACGATCGAGGGGTCATTTTGACCACAATTTCACTTTCAAATGTACGTAATTTCCGTAATTTTTCCCAAATATGATTCTCCTTGACTTTTTCTAATTCACCATGATGTATATTGAGCTAAAAGAAAATTGAAATTAGCTCACTGCTTTACGAGATATGGCCTAATGTACCTTCAACGACCGAAAGGTCAGTTTACCTACTAGTCGGTATGGGGTTATGTTGTTTCTTATTACGTGGCAATGCACAGACATTTCGTGACTGTTAATCAATTAAATGATAATCAGTTAGTAGCTGCTGAGGTTAAATACAGTGAACATATCCTCAAAACTCTCTCTCTCTCTCTTTCAGTCAACGAAATTCTAACTACAATACCATCCTCTGATTCCGCGGATGATCTGACATCTGACGAAGAGGAATAATTTATTCCAAATGCTGAAAGCTCACCCGCGCCTGATGAAGAAACCGGTGGCGATAAAGATGACGCAATACCAAGTGGATATGCTTGTGATGAAGAAGAAAATGAAGTAGATGCGGAAAGGTCTGGGAATATCTGCTCCATTTTGACAGGCAAGGATGGAACACAGTGGGAAATTACTGAACAAAATGATATCGACATCAAACACATGCAAAAGTCTACTGAAATTGAAGCTCGCTTGAAATTTAAAAATGATTATTGGAGCATATCATTAGAATAGCTGTATGCGACAATAGGCATTATGTATGCTCGAGGAATTCTCGCTAAAGGACAGCAAGTAGAACATCTTTGGTCAAAAACACGGGACTTCCATTTTCCACAAAAAAAATTTCAAGAAACCGTTTCAAAGAAATTTGAAGATTTCTTAGATTTGATATCAGATCAACAAGGTCCACTCGATTGCTAACTAATCGATTTGCGTTGATCTCTGAAGTTTGGGGCAGATTTTTCAAACACTGTATTGCTTGCTATAGACCACACGAAAACATAACCATGGATGACCAGTTATTCCTAATGAAGTGTAGGTGCCCATTCATACAGTATATTGCCAGCAAGCCAGACAAGTTTGGTATTAAATTTTGGTTAGCGGCTGATGTGAAATCAAAATACATGCTCAATGTTTCCATATCTTGGTAAAGACCACAGTCGTCCTACAAACCAACCACTTTCCGAAAATGTTGTTCTGAAACTAATAGAACCGTACAAGGGAAATGGAGGAAATGTGACGACGGACAATTTTTTCACTTCAACAAAACAGGCGGAAAAATTACAAGCTAAAAAAACGAGTCTTGCAGGGACGGCAAATCCTATTCGCAGGAAGATTCCCACATACATAAATTTCCGTGACAACCTGTACAGCACACAAGTACTGAAAATAATAAATGCACTTTGACAGTGCATCAGTGTAAGCCAAACAAAGTGTGCTCATACATAGTGGCGTTCACAGAACTATTGGAAATGATGCAAAGAAAATTCCTGAAACTGTAAATTGCTATAACTCTTCGAAGTACGGAGATGACACAGTAAAGTGGATCAAATGGGTCGGTTTTACAGCACTAAAGCAGCTTCACGAAGAAAGCCCAATCCAAGTATTTTGTAATATACTTGATCTAGCACATCGATGCACCAGTTCTTCATAGGGAAGTTGCAGGTCAGAAACTCTCCCGTGGCAATTTCCTTGTTCAGTTAGCCAAAGAACTTCTGGAAAGGTTCAAAAAGAGCAATACTGTGAATAAAAGTGAAAGCAATATTGATGCTGAAGCAGAGGTTTCCATAATTACTAAGCAAAGCAAACAGTGCCAAATAGGATATTGCAATGGGAATAAAATGTAAGGCATGTGCCACCAATACAAGAGATCTGAATGCAGCAAATGCACAAGCAAGGTGTTCAGGAAACTCCATTGCAAAAAATTGTACTTGAAAAAGTTTACATGACTCCTAGAGTAGAAAGTAAGGAAATTAAACTGAAAGTGCATAATCGCACAAGTATATTTCATTATCTGTTTTCCAATCCTTTGTTTGTAATGTAAAAACTATTTTTTTTTATAAACAATTAATAAAATGTATGTTACGCTACGGTACTCAAATACAGGTTGTGTTGTACTGAATCTCTTTTCAGACGTTATTTCAATACCCTAAAAGGTATAAATGTAAGGATACCAATAGACCTTCGCTGTACTGACAATAACGACTGTCAACAGAAACCTGAGTGCAGTCATTTGACAGAAGCGTCGTTCCAAGCCCAGCTTAGAAAAAGACTGCTGTACTATTTTGATTAATCTTATCTTGTCATTCCTTTCAACATCTTTCTTATTTCAGTGCAGCAAATAATATTTCAACGTAGCAAATAATAATAGTTCATCTATTTCAGTTTTGATGAAAATTGTGTAAGTTTTTTCTGCGATAAGTGTGGAATGTTACATGACTGCTTATATTAACATTATTTATCTCCTTACTATGAATAATTATGCACCAATGAATTAGGATGTTTTAGTAAACGAAAATGTAGACTCTTTTGTAATGTAAATAAATGCGAGGTCATTTGACCACTCAGTCGTTCTAGTGTTAAGCAGTTGACAGTAAATGAAAATAAAACTGAGTTTATGTTGGCAGGAAGGAAAAATGAAATAAGAAACCCTGGTGATTTTCGGCTTAATATAAATAGAAATCTAGTTTCGATCGCTGACAAAGTACGTGACTTAGGTGTGCTACTAGACTTGTTTATCTCTTATGCTCAAATGAAAAATGTTGTAAGGACTACTGCACATCATCTTAGAATTATTTTCTTTGTTTAAAAAAAACATTGGAGAGTGTTCCATTAAAATCTTTTGATTAATTGTGTCCTAAACTGGGTGAACAACTGCAGAAAATACTCTGCCTAATAAGATGCAACTAAATAGAGCGCCAAGACTAATAAAGGATGTTGCACGGCACAACAGGACTTAGCCTGTATTGTTTGAGTTGCTCCAGTAAAATATATGAAATGATTCGTCAAGCTGTCTTGACTGGGTGTCCAAAATATCTGAATGACTCGCTGCATATAGTACATCCAGTGCATTTAGTCAACACAAGAAAAGGTACAGATGGACTAAGTTATTTGAGCCAAAATGCAATTCGAAAGTAGGCTTTAGAAACTATACAATAAGCTCCCACTTGGTAGCAGAAAAACTGAAAATATCAAATCGTTAAGAAAAAATTAAAGACTTGACTTTCTCTGAGTGTGATGACAGTGTGGACTTGACAATTAATAAGGAGTACGCAATCCAATAAATTTCGACGAGTTTGGAAAATTACGAAAAAACAGTAATATTTTTTTAACTGCGTGGCAATAAGTAATACACCGAAGAATATTCATTCTCTTGTTCGGTAAATTATTGATAAAAGTTTTCTGTTATGACCCACACAGGCTAATTTGATCAAGAACCGAGAAGTCATAAAACGAAGAATCGGTCAATTAGCGTGAAAGCATCAACAAATTCTTTGACAGTTTCCCCGTAAACAAAACCAAGGACGTCTTAGTACTCTTCCGCATAAATCGTCAAGTTTCAAGACAGGCGATTCCATGGTCCTTGATGGTGACGCCAACCCCAACGGGGGTTTCTCGGCAAGCAAATCCTCTAGTTAGCTTTTGACTCTGGAATAGTGAACTATCATGGTGTTATTGTGTTCGTTTTTCGGTCGGTACCTCGCTACAGGAGCAGCCGGAAGTAATTCCGTACCGGTTGATGTTTCTTTTGGAATTTGGTATTGTGATAGATGGTCTACGTTTAGTTGTAGTGACTCGATCCCAGTCTCTGCAAAGGGTAAGCTTCATTACGTTCATGTTTTATTACTTTTAACAGTAGGATTTTCGTGACTTTACCGTATAGTTTTTTCCCCCATTGTCGCTGAGGTATGGTATGGTTACTTGACGTACTAGCTTGTAACTTTTTTTTTCTTGAACAAAGCTTTTCAATCTATTTTTGAAACTTTAGACTAAATTGATATTTATGTATTACATGTCATGGTTTTTCCTTAAAATTTTGCTGCACAGATTTTTTTTTTTTTTTTACAGCATTGAATGTTTAGTACTAAATCTTGCCATTCTTTAGGCTTTATTTATTATATAGCATTACTTTGTCCCATTTTAGCTTCTAGACTATGAAACTGCAACTGCAGTAGGTTTTATTTACTTCTGCAGTACAAATATACCTTTCGGGGCCAGGGGATTTGATGGTCGTTGGGGTTGAGCATTAATTTACAATCCTCTTGGGAATGAGGAATTGCCTGTTAAGGTCTTGTGACTTTCGTATAAGGCCTTCTTTTTTCTTAAGCTTTATCTACCTTGCATCTTGTAAAGATATTAGTTATTTCCATTTTATTAAAGCAAATCCATATCTGCTACAATTCTAGTTTTAAACTACTTCCAGATTTGTGGCACCAATACCATTTCATGAAGTAAACTGCGCTAGTGAGAAATAAGATCAAAATTCTTCCAGCCAGGAAGTTTTAACTACGAACGGACTACTCGCCATGTTTGGCTTAATAATTAAGTAAGTAATCTGTAAGATTTTCAAAGTGAATTCATCTTGACTTTTTTTTTAACCTCCGCCCCTACAGTGGCGGTGGCCCTGTAGGGGTGGAGGCCCCTCTCATGCCTTGTCGATAGGTCTTACGACCTATTGGCGGGTGCATAGTAGGTTCGTACTAATTAATTTTTTTTAGTATTAACTTCATTTGGCTTTAGGTTTTTGAGATTGGTGAAGACATTTTAACTTATTTTGCTATTAGTTTTATCAATATAGTTAACGTAATCTTCTAAATATTTTGAGATTTTAGTAATATCCCTTAAGATCACAAATTCCAAACTCGGCAATAATCTGAGTTTTAACTTTAAATATTTTGAGATTTTAGTAATATCCCTTAAGATCACAAATTCCAAACTCGGCAATAATCTGAGTTTTAACTTTGCATCATAAGGTGGTTTAACTGTTGGTGTTTTCAGCAAAAAAAAAAAAAATAGTAATGCATAGTTTGAAAAACCAAGATTTGATGTCTTTATAATATATTTTCAATTTTTTTTTAATTTTGAAAATATGTATAACTGTTAGTTTAAATCTTTCAACTTGAGCGAAACTCTCGAGCTAATCATATAATGAACAGGCCTATGTTTTCACTTGTGTACAATAGTCATACACCATTTTATACAATCTGCGAGTGATACCAGAACGTGCTATGCTCTTAAACTTGACAAATTTGTATTATGCTCGGCGGCTCTAGAAGTCGTGAAGTTTGATGCGGTCGTTTCTCTGGCTGGTCATTCAGTTTGCGCTTTTTGGTGGCTCCCGTTCCTTGGTTTGCTGACACTGCGTTGTTTTTTTTTTTTTTTTTACTTATTTTTTTGCTTGCTTGGGTCAAAGGTTTTCTGGATGGTTGTTGGTCTGTACAGAAGCAAATTTGGATCAGACTTGAAAGCTTCAGTTAATTTAAGTTAATGAAACTTACATTTTACTGACTAGAATTATATTTTACTGCTTAAATTATATTGGTGTAATTTGTAATAAGTACAAACAACATTTCTACCGTAGTTTTTTTTGCTTTACATGCTGTGGATTGGGACAGTTGAGGCAATTATTAAAGAACTCCGGTGTTCGTTGCTATTACCACACAAAATATTTCAATGAGGCGAGACAGGAGCCTGGTGTTACTGATATACTGCACTTTATGCCAAAAGTTGTCTTGCTGTGGTTAAAAGGTGTAATTAGTTAACTGATTTTTCAATGAAGATCACGTGTAAATATGAACGTCCTTACCTTCGCTAATAGGAATTGCACGCTTTAAGTTTTCTTGTCATAAACAACGCAATGAATAATGTTTAGAACTTGAGCAGTTTACCTTGGCCGGGTGGAGTCTTAAAATCCACAGGGTTTTAAATACGATAAAGTGGCTTAATGTGACCCAGAAGGCCATAGGTAAAGCCTAATGTTCCATCAGTTGGTAATATTATTTAAGCAAATAGTTATGGTGTTTTACTCCTTAATACCCTACATTACTACCTGAAATTTGTTTGTGCTTTGTCTGGTAAAACTTATGTTAAATTACCTAAGCAGAGGACTAGACTCTAAGAGAATTACAAACTGTGATGGATTAAGAATTGAATGAAATCCAGAAAGCCCATAAATGGTAAATATACTTAACTAAGTAACTGAAGGCAGTTGACAAGGCACTCTTAAAGCCTTAATATCAATCAACCTAAACTTAACTTAGCTTATCTGTCTGTGGATTTGATCCACACCATAGATCTATGGCAATGTGCTTCCTTACTGAGAAAATTCTTATGAGAAAAGGGTATCAGTTGTAGATTTAACCTGTGAAGCAACTTACCGAGGTAGTTTTACACTGGGGGCATTCTCTCAGATCAACCAATGCTTAACACCTTCATCTCTCAGGTTTTGCTGAATTTTGGTTTGTAGGGAAATCCTAGGCCCTGAATCCATTTCTGAAATTCTTAGACCAATCTGACAAACGGTTCAAAAGAGATGAACTCCCTAGTTTCCTTTGAGGTCACGTGTGAGGTCATTTTCACCGACCCAAACAGTTAATAATGATCAGAATTGCATAAATGTTTTTGAATTTAGAATCTTTCAAGAAATTCAAATACACAGGTTTTAAAACTCTAGGCTGAAAAATAGTTATACGAAAAACAAAATTTGAGGTCCCAATTTGACCTCTGGGGTATCAAATGACAATTTTTTTATAGATGTAAAAAATGAAGTAAAGGCCATTAGCTATTAGAATCGGCAAAAAAAAGTGTGTATATAAGTATTTTTTCATGAAACTAACCTAAGTCAAAACCATACAAGTCGGACGTCAGTTCTACCTATTTTTCTAAGCTCATATTTTGACATTTTTTTATAGATATAAAAACAGACAGGGTTCTTAGCTATGATGAACAATCATAAAAATGTTTGGTAATGTTAGTACTTTTTATCTAACTAACTAACAAGTGAACAAAACAATAAAAAAATCATTGTTGGTACTTTTCATGTCACTTAAACACCAAATTTATAAATTGCTTATATATTTCAGGCATTCTAATATCTTAGTCCTTAGATATAAATTTGAGCTTGGCAACACCAAAAATATAAGAAATAAAACTTATTTGCTATAACAAAGAACACCTACTTTATGGATTCATGTGCTAGCTAACACAAGTTTTGTATTTTCAATGCTTTTATCAATTTTTTTTTTTTTTTTTTTGAAAATGTATTGAATTCTGCTACCACCTCTAGGCTAGGACAACTCATTACAGTTAATATATGATGTCCTGGCACAGCACATGAATCCTTGTTTGATGCACTTGCTCCTGATGACCCAGAAGGGTGTAAAGGTTCACTGTGATATCATCAAACTCTTCACAGTATTCCTCCACAATTCCATACCAAACTTCCTTGTTGTAAATGCATCCAACATACTCGCCTAGTTTGATACACTTTGGGTTACCAAGTATTGTAGGTTCATTAGAAATGTGACCTTTCCTTATTCTTTTCTCCAATGCTACTTGAGATGGGATACACCATCAGCTCTTCCTTGTCCAGGGGAACAAATGTGTCCAACTTCTTTTCTGTCCCTTTCAATTCTGCTGTAGTAACATAGAAAAAAAATTGATCTTGCTTAGTTTTCTTCACAAAACTGTAACATGTTCTGGTATAAGAATTTGCCTCTCAGTAGTTCTCTGCAAACTGGCACGAGCAGTAGCTCTTTTTACTGTCCCTCTTATCCCATCACTGGCATTTTTCCCATGCGATGTAGCAAAGAAATGCCACTCACAAGCCAGACCAAAATACTCTTCATGGTAACAGAGGTTTGTGAAATTGTTCTTATATTGGCCAGCACATCCATCGAGAAATAGTGCACCTTCTTTAATTGTGGGCATCTGAGTTTAACATAAGTCCTAAGCTTCATTATGAATGTGTAAACCATTATAGTGTGTTTTAGAGATGCAGATAAGAAACACTAAAATGGCTGTTCCTGGTCTACAGATCTGTAATAGATAACAAAAGGGTGAACTGTTCACTATGAATTGTCCCAGTGAAAACCTTGGGCAGCATCCTGGACAATAAAAGAATAATTCTCAGAAATCCCCCATTACAACTACCTCGCTCTCAGGTGGTAACGATTCCTTTAACTGCTTACAGTACTGGGATTGTTGCTAAGCAACTAAGTGATGACGAACCAACAGATAGATTTTCATGCTTAGGGATAAGTATTCATGAAGTGGTTCCACCTTATCAATCATCGTACAACGGTCAACAGTCACCCATTGCTTGCGAGTTACTTCATTTGAAGCTGATTTCAGTCAAGCAACTCGGGAAAATTCAGGACACCCTCTTCCCCTGGGCAATCATTGCAAAGTTGCATCATGCAGGACTCTCTCTCTCTCTGTGCTACAGACACTGTAATCCAGAAGATCCTTGTAAGAAAGACCTCTTTCTCCCAATGCAGCTAGCTGTAATTTTGAATTTTTATGATAAGTGCAGACACAGAGAATGAGTCCCACCACTACCAGCAAGCACACAATATGATGGCTGTAATTTTGCAAATGTGGAAAATCCAGCTTTTGATTCTTTTCATTTTTGTATAGTTCAAAAATCTCTTAAATTTCCAAGGATCAATTGCTTTTGCACCTTTGTTAGACCTTCAGCACTGATTAATGCAATCCTTTTGTCCAGGACACATACGACTAACATTATGACTCATTGAATCTTCTAACTATATCTTTCTCTTCAGTTATTACTTTGCCTTTGCTCATTGTTGTAACTTGGAAAGATTCCATGTTCTGATTTCAGTAAACGGCCTTTTTTTTTACAGTGTATATTGTAGTTTGAAAGAAGCTAGCTGTTTTGTCAATTGTGTATGTGTGTCAATATTTGTAGTTTGCGATTGTGACATTTGCTCTCCATGAATGACTTTCAATTCATTCATTAATTTGTTCAGATATTTTTCAGATTGTTTCAGGTTCTGCATTGTTATTTTCCTTATCGAGAATTTCAACACCATAACTGAGTTCCAGACTCATTTTTCAGGGATTTCTGAGCAGATAATAGCTTGCCACGAACCTTGCGCTTTTTCTGGCTTGATGACAGCCCTTCTGAAAACAACAGAAAGAGAGACTTAACACACTTTAATATATCTAAAGAACTGGATGTAGCTTAGCTTGCATTTTGTCAACTCGATAGTCATGTTAAAGATTTAATATTTCAAAGTAAAAGCTTGCAAATTATGTATGTTGAACTGTATATACAGTAGCTACCATAAATTCATAATTGTTCATATAGTAGTTCAAACAGATATAGGCTAGTATTACATATGTTATGTTGTTGATTTAGTACTTTTTGCAATTAGTGTTTGGTCTAGGAGTGCAAGAACTGGTTCAAGTGAGGTTGAAGGATTTTCCGCTATAAAGCAATCACTGTCATTTTTCACATCCTTAATTGGAGAAATGTTACTCAAATCACTCATTAGTGCATGATTCACTTGAATCTTGATCGGACTTGTTTTCAGTGGTACTAAGTATAGTGGGGTTTTTCATTATAATTTTCCAGCAGTTCACACACAACAATGAGTCTTTTTCAGTCTACCATCACATTTTTCAGCAAGTGTATGTCACTTTTCTAAGGTTGACTGTTATGCGTTTTTTTTTTTAATTGGGTCCTGGCAGTATTTCAAATGTCGAACCATTGTGATGTAACCTGTAAAGATATGAATACATGGATATCAATTAGATAACATAATTTTTTTTAGAAAATATATAGCTATTTTTTATGTACACTTGTTGTTTTGAGCCTTGATAGTCTGAGGATCAGAGCACCATACCCACCAGCCACCCAGTTATATGGCTGCAACTGTACTAACCTGTGGATAAGGATGCTGAAATTAGACAAGTAGCAACTTGTTTCAACAGGTTGTTTAACAACACTGTTGATTGTTTCTCATAGCTTACCAACATACACTTTGGTGTTTGATTCTCTCATAGCTAAGAACCCTGTCTTTGTTTTTATCTATAAAAAAAGTCAAAATATGAGCATGTGTTAAAAAATAGGTAGTTCACTGACGCCCGACTTGTGGAAATGGTGTTGACATATAGGTTAGTTTCATGAAAAATACTTAAACTTTTTTTTTATTCTAATAGCTAATACCCTTTCCTTCATTTTTTACAACTATAAAAAAATTTCTCATTTGATACCCCGGAGGTCAAATTGTGACCTCAAATATTGTTTTTTGTATAACTTTATTTTTCAACCTAGTTTTATAATTTGTTTGAATTTCTTGGCTCTTTCTGATTCTAAATATATATACATTTATGCAACTCTGATTATTATTAACCAAGTTATGGGTCTGTGAAAATACGTGACCACACGTGACCTCAAATTTCCCGAGGTCATATCTTTTGAACAGTTTGTCGGACTGGTCTAAAAATTTCAGAAATGGATACAGGGCCTATGATTTCCCAATAAACCAAATTTTATCAAAATCTGAGATGGTGTTAATTTCAAAAAAATTTGGTTTATTTAACAGAGAATGCCCCACTGAGCAATATCTCGGTTGGTTGTTAGTCTTAATCATCGCGGCTACAATGTCCAGCTAAACTATAAAATAAGGACGCGTCCTCAATTACTTTCATAAAGCAATAAAATAGTGAAATCCAGAGGTTGTAGTCTTCACTAGTCTCACTCTGAGTGCCACAATAAAATGACAGGAGGGCTTCACCTTTCCTAGGGCATTATAACTCTGAAATATGTTTACATTCCCTGGTTATTTTTCATAAGCCTATATGACCATCTGACATAAATTCACCAGAGCCTACGGTTTGATACGGTATTACGTGGGACTGATTGAATGAAACTGAATGAGCTCTGAATGCAAGTCACTTAAAGGTTCAAGAGCTTTTTTTTCACAAAATTCAGAAATAAGTAAAAACTATAAATTGACCTTCAAACTGTTAAGAGAAATTACAATTATCATGGCTTACGAATATGTCAAGTTTTTTTCTTGGACCAATAATGCTGTTATGACTGGTGGTATGTACCTTTTTCCAGTTTAGCTGAATTCGTATCATTTGTGAATACATCTTGTATCACAGATTTTTTACAATAGATACTTTACATTTATCCTGAATCCGTGAAAATGAAAATATATTGATTATTAAATGTTGGTCTTTGAGTAACGGTAATTTTTTTCTGTCGAACGAGAAAGGCTTTCACCTACGCCTGGGTGATATTTTCGTTTATAAAAAGCAATAATAACGATTTCTGTAGATACCAAGGTTGACTTATGTCCATGTTGATTTCATAACACCACTGGACTTATTAGCGACGTAGGTTTTATACGATAAGGTTGACTTACATCCATGTTGTAAGTCCCGTTGCTAAGTAACCAATTGGTTCTTAGCCACGTAAAATAAGAATAATCTTTCGGGCCAGCCCTAGGAGAGCTGTTAATAATCAGCTCAGTGGTCTAGTTAAACTAAGGTATACTTAACTTTAACCACTGGATTTTTTAGGGACTTAGGTTTTTTACGACTATTTGCTGAGTAGCAGCAAAAATTATTCCCGAACCTTCTGAACTCTGACCAGGCTCTGAGGCAGTTCCCGCGTTATCACATGACGACGGTAAACAACCACAAATGTAAGTGCATGATTGCGTTTGATCTGTTTTAATATAGTAACTGCCAGTTATGTTTATATTCTTTGTTACCTATATTAGAAAGGATAAGCGTACAGCCTTCACTAACTTAACGCAGATGTCTTTGGTACAATAAGAATATAAAAACAGTAATGTTAACGTCCGGCTAAGACTGAACAGTACTCTTAATTAATAACGGCGATGAATGAGCAGTTTCCCCATTCCCTAATTTTTAATACTTTAGAAATGCACAAACATTGGTTGTTTACTGGGCTAAGAAGGAAAGGGAAAATTCCAAATACAAGTTTTGATAATCAGAGTGAATTTGATATATGACAACGTATTAGCTTATTAAAATGTCTTTACGCTCTTTATAGCTTTTACACTACTAAAATTAGCACAAAGTTCATTAACATACCGCGTGACAAATGTTCAAACTAAAAGTTTGAGTGGCTAACAACGATAAAATCGTTTGTGCTACTACTGCAACACCGTCAGATACCCGATTGGTGAGGGGATTATCCAAATCTACACAGCAGGGTACATTGGCAGATAGTGGAAGTATCTTAAAAAGTACTACACTCACTTCTTATGTCAAGCTACTTAAATCAAGCTTTATTGTTCCAAACATTTTGTTAAATGAGCTGAGGTGAATGGAATAAAAAATTAAATTATAATTTTGACGAAAATGTCACGTATATTCAGCGGCCCATTGTGGAAATATATTTTTAATGGACTCCACTTTATGGGATTCGATACAATACTAAAGAAAGAGCAAGTTATTTGGGTAATTTCGTAGTATTCATTTTCAGTTCACTCTTTTTTTTTTTTTTTCCTTTCACGTTCAATCATTATTCCTGTAAACCTTACCTGTGTGTGTCTCTCTCTTGCTGTTAGGCTTCTTGTATCCTTTTGTAATTTGATTCTCGTTCGGTGGTTTTAGTGATTATTCTTATCTGGCGATATCCAAGTCACAGAATAACGCTGGCAGTAGGGTTGCATCAATGTCATTAAAATCCCGGAAGGTCTTGTAACACCTAGAGAACAGAAACTTAAATGAACCTTATTTAGCAAGCAACCTGAAAGGGAGATGAAAGAGGCTGTTAGCCGGCATTAGTGTCATGGAATACCTTCCGGTGCTGATTAAGAGTCAATTCGATAATTGGCTAATTTATCCTCCAATGCAGATGTCTTTCGCCTTAGTTGTCAAGCAAGACCAACAGGCCACGGGGGAATAAAGCCGCCTAGTTATGCAAATTAAGAACCTAACTATAATTAGTTCAAATTAACATAAAAGATATTCAGAAAGTTATGTAATAAAATGTGCACATTCAGTGTTGTAACGTTAAAACTAAAGGAACACTCGAATAACGATAGTCTTAAATTGAAATCATGTTGAAATATATACACATAACGAAAAACAAATTATTTTTTGTCCAAAATTGTACATAGTTATCTTAAATGTAGCTGAGAAAGGTCAGTGTAATTATAAATGAAATTTAACATTATTCATAAAAAAATTCAGATAAAAAATGAGACCTTTCTTTAGCCGGACACAATAAAAATTTAAGTAGTAACTGATAACCAACGAGATCGTATTTTCGTTAAATGACAACGTTATTAAAGTTGCTTTTATTAAATTTTTTTGTATTATAAGATGCTGGCATAATGTCAGGACAGTTACCCCCCGGTATTATAGTCTGTTTGGAGAAAAGGATAACTTTTGAATTTAAAAAAAAAGAAAAAATTAATTTTCGTAAAATGTCATTAAATGCCATAATACCTATAACTTTACAATCGTTACACTAGTAATTGCTTTTGAATACATTTTTTTAAATATACATTTTGTCTCTCTCTGAAATTTAAGTTTTTCTTTGTCAATTCTTCGCATTAGAGAAGAGACTGTAAGCCCTTTAAGCATTGTGGAATTTATAAAAAGTGACAGAGGAAAAGGCAGACTAGTTTATGGTGGATATATTTATGTTAAAAAGAATTAGCAAATGGTGTTGGGTCATTTGAGTGTGAAGAACGCTGAAACAAAA
>NC_089794.1:6967330-6979830 GCF_040412425.1 Macrobrachium rosenbergii | reverse complement strand
TATATATATATAATATTTATATATATATATATATATATATATATATATATATAATATATATATATATATATGTATGTATATAGATATATATATATATATATATATATATATATATATATATATATATATACTGTATATAATTTGTTTTTCCTGAAGGATTTAGTTTGAAATATTCTCTGTGAGACAGAGTAGCAACAATTTAGGGTAATTTAGCCTTGTGATTCTGTCTTCGTGGGTCCCGGAAAACATAAAAAGGAGGAAAACAAATGGGAATTTCATATGAGCGTAAGGCTCTTGTTACTGAGGAAAATATTACGTAAAACCCATGGGCAAACTTGCAGGAGTGTATTTACATAAATAACGTTAGTACGGGAAAGAGGAATGCTGGTAGATTATTGATTCTGAAGGGGATTCCTAAGAGTAATGAAACTGGGGGATTTCAGACACAGTCCAAGAAGCTTCCACGATATAGGGTCCCTCTGAAATGAGAGATATGCACATTATACGCCAGTAATGATAGACAAAAGAAGAATGAATTCGAATCTGCACTGAGGGTGCCAAGGAGCTTCGATGAATTAATAATATCTTAGCACTGCCGACACTCGAGGAGCACGGACATTTGACAAGAGATTCGGTGATTACTGGCTCTCAAATTGTGGCTTGTTACGAGGAAAAAGTGACTGAATGAATGTCTTTACAGAGCACTTTATCGTAAGGCAGATTTGGTTCCAGCGCAGAAGGCCGTCCGTGGATGACTTATGCATTTCCGAGAGCGCGAAAGCATCTTCCACGTGTAGGATAAAGTTTTAATAAAGGGTAAGACGATGGGGACTTCCGAAACACCAAGCAAATGGAGTGGGTCATCAGTCAGGCCAGCATCGAAGGGAACACGTGGTTGGCGGTTGGAGTGCATGGAGGAAAAGTATACTTTGAAAGGCCATGTGGTTAGAAGCTAAGGGCATCGTTGGGCCAGGGCATGGCAGTGATTGTGGTGTCGTCCTTACACCCCCCTCGTCCAGCGTGCGTCTGAGAGCGAGCCTTGGTCTGTTTGTTGCTTTTATCTCCTCCTATGGGGCAGGGGGCACGTCCAGCACATAGGGAGTTGAGTCATGTTCAGCTGATGTCCGCCGGGGGCTTTTGCCTGTAAAGGACAGCCAGACAGATTCACTTTTGCCTCAAAAATAAGAAAATTATCTACTTAAAGGGAGTGGCCTACTAATCGGTTTAACTTTGTATTCTGACCGTGCGAAATATCGATCGGCAGACAAGAAGTAAAGGAAAGGGCAGTTAGCGAATTCTGCATTTTACATTATATATATATATATATATATATATATATATATATATATATATATATATATATATATATATATATATATATATATATATATAGCATGGAGCTTACAGAATAGGGTTTAATGCTATCGATGCCATCATTAACATGACCGCGAAAAATCAGAAAAAAGTTACATCCATTGCAATACTAGTGTACAACGTGTGCGAACACGATGCCGAAGTTAAGAGGCCGAAGCCAAGAAGTCGAAGGGACAGGAAGAAGAATGGACGTGATGCCGAATGGCCAGGAAGCCGAACTGACCGGAAGCCGAATGGACAAAATGCTGAATATATCAGAAGTCGAAAGGAATAGGACAGATGATTAAAACCATTATTTGCAACTTTCTTTCACAAAATGTTATTGAAAACAATGCAAGTCATGAAATAATAATGTGAAATAATGTATGTAATTAAAAACTGTAAGTTAAAGCACGTAAGAAACCTGGCCGTCTTTCATGCTCTTCGTGTTTCTTTCTTAGGTAGGGCTCCAGCTACACTAAGTAGCAATTTTTCCGTTGCATTCCTAATTATGGTGCCCGTAACTTCTTCCGAATGCTCAGCCTTACTCTTCATCCCGTCCAATACTTTACAAACCGAATGACGAGCCCCATCAGGTGGATGAGAATGACTGCACGCATTGCTTTGCACTTTATCATTTGCACTTTATCATCAATAGCTTTAAGTCTAGCTCTACACTTTTTGCGTTTTTCACACCGCCAATATGTAGTGTCATTAACCTTTTTATCCTCAACGTAGGCACCACCACTTAAGAGAAGCTTTCTTCCTCCTTATGCTGTCTTAACGAAATTCATTATCAAACTCAAGGGATAGTAAATTTCGAATTGGAAAAAATTTATTTTCCTTGTTACCAGTAACGAAATTGGTAATGATCTATTTAAGGTTTGTGTTAATTATCTGATTTACGACCCACCCCAGATTGTTTCGACTTCTTGTACAATCGGCCTCATGTCTTTTTGGCATTTAGCCATTCGGAATTCTGGCCAATCGGCATCGCGATCATTCTTCTTGCCGTCCGTTCGTATTCATGTCCGTTCGGCTTCTTGGCTTCTTCCTCGTGTCTTTTTGTCTAAGTGCATTCGGCATCATGTCCTACTACCGTTTACAATCCTGACTTTCCCATCCCATTCACACACATAGTGAGGACGATTCATTCTTTCGGTAGAAAGTGGAAAACAGAACGCTTCATCACTATAGATTTTATAACCTCATAACTCAGCCTCACACACACCCGCGATGTGGCCATAGAAAAACATGAGGAGGTCGTTACCTTAAGTGCATGAGGTGTGGGGAGAGAGAGAGAGAGAAACGCCAACACGAACGCATGGTAATTCGCTCCACAAAGGCTGGCCAGGGCAAACATTACCTGAATGCGGTTCCTTAATGAGCAAACACACGCCCCTCGTCTTGGGCATTTATTGTGCAGACACCACAGACTAAGGGGGCGTTGCAATTTCAATAGTGATGTTTTTCGTCTCTTCGTTTCTGCTTGTAATTTTTTTTGTCTTGCATTAAACAACACAGTATTTGGCTCGGATCCTTAATCAGGGTAGTTAGGTCAACTGTATCGGATACGTGAACTGAAAGCAAACTGACTTATATTTATATGTGAAATAAGAATATATCCAAGCTCATTGAGTACAGTTTATATTATAAATACATCCAATATATATATATATATATATATATATATATATATATATATATATATATATATATATATATATATATATATATATATATATATATATGTACATAGTGTGGATGTATTTATAATATAAAATATGTGGAGATATCTATCGAAAGTTATATTTATTTTATTACGCGTATATAACGTCCAGTTTGCTTTCAGTTCGCAAAAATTGTCCATTTACGAGTTACGTTTTATTATAGAGCAAGTTTCTAAAGAAAACATTTTCTAGTGTATCCTCTGAGAGACTTCCTCCCTATCTTTCTTCTTCGGGTTTCTGTCTCCCAGAAATCTTTTGATTCTCACTTTTGACAAAACTCTACTTTCAGTTCATCAATCATTCCGACCCGGCGCTCTGTTCCAAGCCTCTTACCCTCTTCCGTCCAGCGAGTCTTCCCCTTTCAACAACAAGTGGGAATCGAAAATGTCTTTATTTTTTCATTTTATTTTTTTTAATAAAACAATTAGAGGGCTATCGTGTTTGGGAGATCCTTTGCTGTATCATTTGCCACCAAAAAAATTATTTTCAATTTCCAGCTGCTTTTGCTGATTTGGAAGTTTTGACTCACTTCAATAATCATGACAGTTTAATCTAATTTATGATTGTCATTGATTTCATATTCGCTAATGAAGTCCGCTTATGAGAGGGATTTATGCTTCTTCGCCAGATTACCTTTGCTTTACAAACACTTCAAAATAATTTAAAGTACTTTTAATTGACTCTACCATAAATAAACTTGCATTTGTGAGTGGTGGCTGTATTCCAGAAAGTTTCCACTCAGAATTTCAAATATTATTCAGCAGAGAGAGAGAGAGAGAGAGAGAGAGAGAGAGAGAGAGAGAGAGAGAGAGAGGCGGGAATTCTTTTCATATTTTCTTGAGCACATAATCTTTGCCAGCGCTAATTCTTTTCCCGAATAAACTTATTGACACGATACTCTTCCCACCTCTGTGGGTCGATTACTTCCATCCGTTTCTCCTTACAAGTTATGAAACGGAGGTTCCAGAATAAGCACATTCCTCCTTGTATTCCTTGTCCTTGTGGAAACTCCCCGGAAGACATCCCGGATAAGAACTAAATGTTCTTCCGAGCGTGCCCCAATTTTCCAATCTTCTCAACCTTTCCCTTCTCGCCAAAACCGGAGATTCCATTCTTCATGAGGCCAAATGTGCCTAAAAAACCGGCCCACTAGCCTTTTCTCTTCTCTCTCTTTTTTTATGTTTTTTTCCCTTTGTCCTCCTTACCACCTCTTTCGTAAGACTCCTCTCCCGCTCTCTTCGCCGTACTAAAACATTTCTCGCCTTTAAGGGCGAATGTTCTGGGAAAACGCTGCTGAAGTTCAGCCCTCTTTTAATCAAACATTATTTTCCAGTTGGGCAAATAATTCTGGAGCGATGAATGGGCAAAGCGGCTAGCTAGCAGCTTCTGGGCATCATCGTTTTTAAAGACCCTGGTTGGTTATATTGCAATGGAAGGATTTGTTTGTATGTGCGAGCGAAGAAGCCTCAGTTCCATGTCACGTCGAATTCTGTTTGTTTTGGGACGCTACGTAAGAGTGAACAATATTTTCATTTGTGACAATCAGGTTGAACAAATGTGTCATCACTCTTCATTGCTTTGTGCTAAGGTACCTGGATGCATTGGGTACTATCTGCATACGAATTCGATAGTCAGAACACTCGAAATTTTAATTTTGATAATAGTAGTCTTTAAGAAAGTTGCAAAACTATGAAGTGATAATTCCCAGTATCAGTCAGTAATTGGTAAAACTGAGATCGATCATCGCGAGTTAACGTACCCCTTCTAATATACGTTGTTCATCAAATGAAAGAAAAGTAAAAGAACTTGGGAAAAGTTGGTGAAGAGTATTCTCTTCAGTATTCAGCAAGAGAGAGAGAGAGAGAGAGAGAGCGAGAGAGAGAGAGAGAGAAGTATCGTACTAGTGTAATATTTACTGACGCTGTTTCCATAATCATTAACAAAGCTATCCGGTTCACAAAATAAGAGCCAAATTCTAATACCAGATGACGTCACAGAATAAAAGATCATTGGTATATTGTCATTTCGAAGCACAAAAGATAACCTTGTAAATAACCGTCTTTTTCACTTGTGACCTGTTAAAGAGGTAATCCACGCTGACACTGGTGTTATGACTAGCATAAGATAATGTCGGAGATTCATAGTGGAAAATTTTCTGTTAAAGATGTTCGGCAGTCAATTGTTTACTCGTATAATAACGACAAACAATCCAAAATGATAACATTACCGAAAATGTAACCAATAGAAAGATTAACGTCATCATAATCATATTAATTTCAGACCACTCCGTCTCAAGGACTTACCAAAGGGAAGAAGTAGGCAAGAAATATTGGAACCTTGAAGACGAAAAATGCTTACGTTCCTTTCTTTCTAATCCTATTTTTGGATCCCAAATCCCACCTTCCTCATTAAAGATCTAAATCAGGAACAAGTCAGGATGAGTAGAGGGATTGTGGTGGACCGCCTCCCCCACCACACCACTATCAGTGGGGAAAAGCAATAAGTGGTTGTGTTCTTTGAATAGAAAACAGGCTAAAGTTCAGTCGAGAATTACGTTAATGAACGGAAGGAATGTCAATAGCCCCAGTACTCATTAAGAATCTGGGCTGAACTTTATTAAGTTTAGATAAAAGTATTTCTCACCCTTTGTTTAACTGTCATATATAGAGACAGAAAGAGGAGCATATATATATATATATATATATATATATATATATATATATATATATATATATATATGTAATTCTAATTGACTAGTAGATTCTGCATATATATATATATATATATATATATATATATAGATATATATATATATATATATATATATATATATATATATATATATATATATATATATATATATATAGTACGTATGTATATATGTATATAAACTTATATGACGCAAGTAGGTTCCACAAAAAAATTCATGTAAAAGCTTATGCAGGATAAAGATATACTGTATATAAATATAATTATTATTCAAGATATCCGGCACAAATTATTTTTGTAAAAATAATTATGAGATGAACAGATAGTTTTAAAACATTGTCTAAATTCAATTAAGAAAAGGTAATGCTTACATAAAATCAAAATGTTGAAACAAAAACTTTCAATTCTATAAATATACAAATTATAAATGCGATTAAAAATGCATAAATATTAATTGATACTGAACAGGTCGCTCATCTCACGTCAAATAAAGAATTTAGCCATTTTCTCTTGTTCCACTTCAATTCCACTACACTGAAAAGTATATCGATAGCACGCGGAGAGTATTTCATTAAATCCCCGGATTTCAAACCATTTTTATATGCTTTTATTTAACTTGACTTCTGCATCTGTCCGCCTGTCTGTTTAGGTCAAAACTTGTAACTCAATTTTCTACCTGTTCCCTTCGTCCGATGGACTTGAAAATTTGCGTGGTTACACAATCCCAGTGACAGTACAACCTTACATGATCAGTAGTCAGCAGTGACCTTTACTGACCCTACAGTGACCTCTCCCAGAATCTCAGGTTTTGTATGAAACTCTTCGGATTTGTCATACCTTCTTTGACTCGATAGACTAAGTTAATAAATCTACTACGGGTTTTTCAAACATTCTTTAGCTCGATAGGGTATCACGTTCAGTTTCGTTAGCTATAATCATAAATCAGTTGCAACTTCTGTCAAAACTAAAAAGTATAAAGTAAACAAATTATTCTTTTAACACGGTTTTATTAATATGCACTAAAAAGTAAAAAGAATTTTTTGAGACACACCAAGATTTTCTTACAAATAATCATGTCTACAAAAATAAAAGCGTGGATGCCAAACATGGAAGGAAATGTTACAAGAAAAGAAATATATTTTTTTTATATCTTGTAGCATTTCCTTCCATGTTTGGCGTCCGCGATTTTATTTTTGTAGACATGATTAATTGTAAGAATATCCTAGAGTCTCAAAAAATTATTTTTTACTTTTTAGCGCATTTTAATAAGAGCGTGTTTAAAAAAAATTATATTTTTTATTGGCAGATTAGCGAGAATCATTAATTCTTAATCGGGTCACACCAAACAAACAAGTGGCTCAGGGGAGTCCGAGACGTGAGTCAATGTTGACTTTCTTTTTCGAGATTCATAGTGTCGCAATTTACTGAGGTTCGCGATTGTTTCTTTTACAAATAGTTGTTGTCATCAACAGGAATTGATCTGTTAGTTCAGTCTTACCGTTACCGTTTGTATACGATGAAGTTCTGTTACCTCACAAGGGAAATCAGTTGTAGGATTGCGTGGGCCTCTCGTAGAGTCGCTTTCATGTTCGAATTTTTATGGTGATGACAAACATTCTATTGTACAAGGCAACATCTTTGTTGTCCGAACTTCAGGTTATGACTATTATAGGCATTTGTTCTTGTCGACTCAATATTAACAAGTAATAACTATTTCATTTTGATATTGTGTAAATATTTGTATCTTGATTCCTAGACGCAATTTTCTCAAAGGTGTGAAACAAGAAGAGCTATTGAGGCTTGAAAGACAGCAAAAATATAAAATTTTATCTCCACTCAAACGAAAAACTGTTTCTCTTGTTCAGCCTCCCTCGCTGGAAAGATCTACAGGAATGAAAGCACACATATAACTTTACATTTTTCCAGAACCTTTGCTTTTAAAAATTCGATATCTGTTTTTTTTATATATTTTTGAATAAATGGAAATGTACAAATTTCGTTGTTTTTACAGTACTACTTTGGTAGAATTGTTTTCTTTTATTTTTAATTTGTCCATGCTTTGGTGAGGATCTGGAGAAAAAGAAGAAGGGTATTAAAACGTTTACAATAAGTAAAGATCGTAACAGTAAAATATTTAAAATGTTTAAAAACAACTGTTTAATATCTAGGCACAAAAATCAAAAACCAAATATTCTGATTCTCAGTTACCACGAATTTTTAGTGCATTTTTACTTGCGTACACATTCATAAAATAGATCTCACAGAATACATGTACTAAATTTATGATATGTTTCCAATAGGATAAAAAATAAAAACTTCAAAACTATGGGAGCCAAAAACTTGATAAAATCCTTGGGGATGTTCATTCGGTCATATTCTTGAGTGAGCGTAAAGAAGGGACAATGAAAAGTAAGGCATGCATAGCCTTTAACCTTAGTTTCACAAATCTTTTATATACGTACATACATGCATATGTTTGTGTTGCAGGTAATGTCATCTTCAAGGTGAGAGCAAAATCTCATATTGAATAAAAAAAGAAGATACGAATGTGTGTTAGCATAAGAAAAGTTTCCAAATATATTTCAAAAGCGCCCGCCTACTCAGTTACCAAGAATTTTCAGTGCACTTTTACTTACGAGAAGATGTTGACTATATTACCTCTCAAGTTAACCTACATGTACGTCTATGGACTCAGCATTCTCCTCATAGTCTTGTTTCCTTGGGAAAGAAATCACGATAATTTAATTCTTCCAAATATCTCCTGCAAAGTATGAGGATGTTAATTTCTATAAATTCTGTAGGGTAGATAATGTTGAGTGTTCTTTCCTGTAGGGGTAAAGAAACGCCATACTATGGAATTAATGAAAGGGAAAAGTCGTTTGTTGAAATTGATATGCCTTGTCCATGAAATGACGAGCTCAGATATTCAGAGAAAAAATAATATTTACAGAAGTTTCATTTCTGAAAAAACAAAGAAAATTATGATGTGAATACTAAGGGAGAGAGAGAGAGAGAGAGAGAGAGAGAGAGAGAGAGAGAGAGAGAGAGAGAATTCTGGAACATTGTTTCAAAGGACTAAGAGAGAGAGAGAGAGAGAGAGAGAGAGAGAGAGAGAGAGAGAGAGAGAGAGAGAGAGAGAGAGAGAGAGAGAGAGTCTTAATCTGGAACTTCCTGCCCAGAGATTTTCATTGAACCAAATATAATACCCCTCCTCCAGTTCCCCCACGCAGGCAAAAGCTATACTTCTCAGGGTAATGGACCCTCGGTCTTAAAATTTCCTGAGTTGTTGAGAATCAAGTAACGAGGAGGCTACTCGAAAAAGTCTCTTGGGAGACTGCGGCTCAAAATACGGAGCATTTTCCACTCTCAGGTCCTCAAAATATGAAAGCATTCGAAATCATTTTTTTATCTTTCTCTTAGTTAAGGTAACAGACTAAGGTAAAATGAGTCTCACTGTGCAAAGAAGATTGGAATATGCATTCTCTCTCATTCTCTCTCTCTCTCTCGGCTACATCTTTATCTAGGGTTAGTGTCTCTATTTCTCTCCTCTCACCTATTTATATTGGTTCGATAGTGGACTAGTTTTAATAGTTTAAATAGTTCGACTAGTTTAAATTGTAGTAGTACCCTCACATTAGACAACCAAAAAAAAAAAAAACACTCCTGGCCACTTTTGACCATCAAGATAAAATGAGCGATATAAAAAAAGGGAAGTAAAATGAAGAATCATCCTCGTGATTCATTTGTCGTCATTTTCGAGGGAGAGCAGGAAACATAGGAAATAGAATAAAAAAGAGATATTAAAGTTATTTCTTCTGGTTCCCACGGCAGTCGAGACTCCATTTCATCTGGAGGGCTATTAAAGCATTGTCACCTGAACTTAAAAGATCAGGAAGAAATCTTCAGCTAAGCAAGTTGAAGGGGAAGAATAAGAAGAAGGAGAATTTAGAGGCCATTTAAGAAGGTGAGAGGTTCCAGGAAGGCTGGCTGGAAGGGCTCGTTTCTCAGGACCTTTAGAGCTTAATTTGGCCCAGATTCTGTCCTGCTTCTGTTGGTGAAAGATATACATATATATATATATATATATATATATATATATATTAGTTATATATATATATATATATGTTACATATATATATATATATATATATATGTGTGTGTGTATGTGTGTGTGTGTGTGTACTGTATGATTATATATCTGATGATGATTAAAATATATGTATATATATATATATATATATATATATATATATATATATATATATATATATATATATATATATATATTAATATATATATATATATATATATATATATATATATATATATATATATATATATATATATATATATATATATATATAAAGTATTAACAGATCACTATCAATTAGTGTTTTGGGGTTTTAACATCATCATCTTATTTGCTCTTACTTCATAGCATTACTATTTACGTAGGCTAATCAGTACCTAAATTTTTCATTTTCGCTACTGAAATATATACACACTAGTTAAGTGTAAAATTTAATTTCAGGACAATTTCCACTCTAAAAAAGTCACTCTGTATTTCTCCCAAGACGACTGCAATATTAATGTAACTGAATTACTCATTCAGAATCATAACAAAGAAATTCCAACTGAAGTAAGATTAACAAAGAGGAGTTTACTTCTTAATAAAGGAAGGCTCATCTTGAAGCTTAGCCTCTCAGGATGAAGAGGTGGGTAGGAGAGCCTTCCACAAACCTCCTTTAAGGACCTGACCTTAGGACCCCTTGGGAGGAGAAAGGAATGGTACCTCATATTCATATTCCCCCCTTTAAGTTTTAGTCCCCTTGATGCGCTGACACACAAACACAATATATATGTGTGTGTGCCAGTGCATCAAAAAGGGACTAAAACTTAAAGGGGGAATATGAATATGAAGTACCAGCCCTTTACTCCTCCCCAATATATATATATATATATATATATATATATATATATATATATATATATATATATATATAGAGTACATTGAAGAATTTTGTATGCGTATGATGATAGCCATACGAGAGAACACAGAGACAGCAGACATACAGACAGAATAAATTCAATTTTTTTACGACCTAAAACAAGTATCTAATTTTAGTCATCTTTCTATTAGATATTTGCCCGTGGACGTCATCATACCATAAACAAAGCTGAATTCTTGGTATTCGAGCGAGGGACTGGGTCCATCACCCACAATCATCTTGGGAACTCTCGCCTTTAAAAATTCCCCCTGTCTTCTCTTATCTTTCTTCCGCTTCTTTTTCTTCATATTCTTATTCTTCATTCTTTTCTCCTGCGCGCAGAGCCAAATATTTCTTCCGGAACCTTCAAGTTCAGTTGACATTGCTTCCATTTCTCCCTAGATGAAGTGGGGGCTCCGGATACTTTAAATCCAGGCAGGCAAAAAATATATTTTGGTTCCGCAATTTCTTCTCTCTTTCTATATTTCATTTTGTGTTGACGTTATATTAGACCTTTGGGCTGAATTACATTTGTCCGATAAATTCTTAGAGCAGGTTTATCATTTATGTTCTTATCATCATAACATTGTATTTATTCGTATTTACAAAGGAGAGGTATAACACCAAATAGATCAATAAATTCCATCGTGTACTCATTCCAAACAGATCTAAACAGGGCTCCTCGTGGAGGGTACATTTGTTGCTAATAAAGGAAGGACAGAAAAAGTGGACATTGAAAATGTTCCTGAAAATGGAATGCTTCACGTCACGAATAAGAAAAGAATAGATTTTTGGAAAAGGTGATTGGTACGATAAAAACAAGCGAAAAATGTATGAAGTGTTGCGTATATTAGAGTGGGTTTTTACAAGCCATTCATGAATGAAAATTTTATATATATAGGCTGTAAAATAAAAGAATATTCTTCTTCTTTAGTGTTACGTCTTTCCATACCAGAAACATGTAAAGAATTATTATTACAGATTAACTCGTGTTGAAGTAAATCGTCTCGGTTAATTTTTAGATTTTACGAGACTTGTACAAAGACCTTCTTTTTCACGAAAAACTCAAATAGAAATAGAAGATAGATTCCCTAAATGATCTTTAAACACCTCTCAAAAAAAAAAAAGCCATCCTCACCCATCGAATCAATTCCCCTTTTGTGAACTTTAGCTAATTCCCTTTGAAATCCACCGTTCGTTGCGACCTTCCAATTCTATAGAGTTTTTCAAACATTCGTTCCATTATCCGCTCATCAAATGAATTGTACTCATAACCGAACAGAGGCAAATTGAATTTTTAAATCCCCGTTGGCAATCCAAATAAAAAAATCTAGATTTTCACGACAATGTTTGTCCAGTTTCACTTTTTTTTTCCATTTTTGTTCTGGTTTATAATATGTCATAGTCTGCTGGGTTTGAATGAGTCAGCATTATAACAAGAATGCCAATGAAGATCCTGTGGTTACTTGTTTGAAAAAGTTTTTTTTTTATATATTTGTATACCTAATGTAATGAAACAGAACTTCTTTCTGAAAGATTTTCTGTTCAAAAAGTCTCTTTGAGTTTCGTTAGGCTCAGCATTAGGTTCTCTAAAGATCGAATCATGAAGACTTCTTCCCAGAAAGGTTAATCAAGACATATCAGTCCTTCCGTCTTTTTAATTACATTTCAATGAAAAAAGAATGATTTTAAAGAAAGAACTCTCCTTGAAAAAACAATT
>NC_089794.1:6949830-6964830 GCF_040412425.1 Macrobrachium rosenbergii | reverse complement strand
TGAAACACCGAAGACATTGCTTTCTCCTTTGTTATCATTTTCTGCTAAGAGATGAAAAGCTGTAGAGATGTCGGTAGTTATATCGTATATTACTTTAAATGACGATGAAATTTGTTGTTCATTATATCGCAAAGAAGAAAAATGTAAAAAAAAAATATATCTTGGAGACGGATTAATCTTTTCGCAATTCTAAAGATCCTTCGAGTGACGACAGCGTCACCCCGTCGACGAATTGGGGTCCTGTTAAATGAACCGGAGAATTCCCAAATTGCCAAGTCTCACTAAGAAAGAGTAGGAAAAGAGAGAAGGAAACGAAGACGAGGGAAAGATAAGATTTTACCTCGAGTCTCTCGACCTAGTTCCATCTGACTCCATAAATTCTTTCATCACATCTTAAAGCATTGAAGCTATGAAATGCATATATGTGTCCTTTAAAATTGTAGCAGCCATATTTTCTGGAAATATATATATACTTAACATATATGTATATATATATATATATATATATATATATATATATATATATATATATATATATATATATATATATATATATATATATATATATATATATATATATATATATATATACATATATACATATATATATACACACACACATATATATATATATATATATATATATATATATATATATATATATATATATATATATATATATATATATATATATATATATACTCATTATATAACAGAAATAAAAATTGCTCTACAAAAAAAAACATATTTAAAGTTAATAGTAGTTAAAAAACACCTTGTCTCAATGGAGTTGTTCAGTTGCTGTATGGAACGTTTAGAGACCAATGTCTCATCATCCAGGCTAAAATGAAGGATAAAAACTAGTAAACAATACAGCATAACAAATTATTTTGTTAACACGCTAAACATTGAATAGAAACATATTTAAAGTTAAGAGTAGTTAAAAAGAAACCTTGTCTCAACGGAGTTGATTTATTCAAACACTGAAACATTCAAAACATTGAATGAAGCAACTCCGTTGAGACAAGGTGTCTTTTTAACCACTCTTAACTTTAAATATTTTTTTTTTTTTGTAGAGTAATTTTTATTTTAATGTTGTGTCTTGCTTTGCCCTGCTTTATTCAATGTTTTGCGTGTCAACAAAATAATTTGTTATGCTGTATTGTTTACTAGTTTATATACAGTATATATATATATATATATATATATATATATATATATATATATATATATATATATATATATATATATATATATATATATATATATATATATATAGAGAGAGATCCATAAGACAAAAGTCTTCAAAGTTCTTTGTTAGAAACGTTTCGTGCAATCCTTTTGCACATCATCAGTCTACAATAAATTATAGGTAGTTAAAACTAAAGTTAAAATAACAATTATTATACCGACAGTAAAAAAATTTTTTATAAAGTCAACATAAAAGCAGAAAAAATTTTATGAAAAAATAAAATAAAATAAAATAAAATAAATAAATGAATATATTAAAATTCATCAAGTTTGTGAAAATTTAACTACCTTACAGTACAACACAAGAGGAAGAATGGCCAGAAGAAACGTCAATGCCCAGACAACACCTTAAAAAGAGAGAGAAACCGCAGAAGTGTTACTATTCAAATTAGGGACAGGTGCTTTTATATAATGACTCAGGAGTAGTTAAAAGGCTGTTTGAGATGTAGCACTGAGAATCGAAAAATGTGTTTTTTCAACATGAATTTTACATTTAGTAGCATGTGTTCGAATGCTAGAAAGTTCTGGATTGGATATGCAGGAACCTGTACGATAGCTGAGTCCTAAGTGGCTGTAATAGCGGACTTGCAACAGTCTTTTACTGGAACCAACATAAGTACCAAGACATCTTGGGCATTCAAATTTATAGATAATGCTGGACACATAAAATCCTGCAACTTGTCCTTATAGGAAAAATTTCCAACCTTTTTGGATTCATAGGAATCAAATTTAATTTTAAAAAACCTATTTCTCTTTCAATGATACTTTTTATTTTTGAACGTAATTTGTCCGAGTGGGTAAAGGGAATAACAGCATACATGTTCAATTTAGGAACATTAAAGTTTTCAGAGGAGGAGACATATATTTAGAAAGCATATTATTAATTATTTTCTGGACTAGGAATTGAGGATACGAATTAGCCGAAAAAACTTTGATAAATAATCAATTTCTAAGTGAAAATTGGACCAACTAGAAGTATATTTGAGAGCTCGATGTACCAATGTTGTAATAAATTGATCTTAAAAGAATAAAAACAAGAGCTAAAATAGTTACTGCCCAAGCCTGTAAACGTATTCTTACGATAAACAGAAGTCGTAAAAAGGCATGTTGATCTCTAGTAATTTTACATCCAAAAGATAACGAATTTTGTTGTTCCAGTCTCAATGGTAAATTTCATATTGGGATGTACAGAATTAATAAAATCCCAATATGAAATTTACCATTGAGACTGAACAACAAAAATTCGTTATCTTTTTTGGATGTAAAATTACTAGAGATCAACATGCCTTTACGACTTCTGTTTATCGTAAGAATACGTTTACAGGCTTGGGCAGTAACAACATAGCTCTTGTTTTATTCTTTTAAGATCAATTCTATTACAACATTGGTACATCGAGCTCTCAAATATACTTCTAGTTGGTCATTTTTCACTTAAAATTGATTATTTATCAAAGTTTTTTTTCGGCTAATTCGTATCCTCAATTTCTAGTCCAGAAAATAATTAATAATATGCTTTCTAAATATATGTCTCCTCTCTGAAAACTTTAATGTTCCTAAATTGAACATGTATGCTGTTATTCCCTTTACCCACTCGGACAAATTACGTTCAAAAATAAAAAGTATCTTTGAAAGAGAAATAGGTTTTTTAAAATTAAATTTGATTCCTATGAATCCAAAAAAAAAGGTTGGAAATTTTTCTCCTATAAGGACAAGTTGCAGGATTTTATGCGGTCCAGCATTATCTATAAATTTGAATGCCCAAGATGTCTTGGTACTTATGTTGGTTCCAGTAAAAGACTGTTGCAAGTCCGCTATTACAGCCACTTAGACTCAGCTATCGTACAGGTTCCCGTATATCCAATCCAGAACTTTCTAGCATTCGAACACATGCTACTAAATGTAAAATTCATGTTGAAAAACACATTTTTCGATTCTCAGTGCTACATCTCAAACAGCCTTTTTAATTACCTTGAGTCATTATATATAAAGCACCTGTCCCCTAATTTGAATAGTAACACTTCTGGGTTTCTTCTCTCTCGCTTAAGGTGTTGTCTGGGCATTGACGTTTCTCCTGGCCATTCTTCCTTTGCGTTGTACTGTAAGGCGGTAGTTAAATTCTCCTTCACAAACTTGATGAATTTTAATATTCGTTTATTTATTTTATTTTTATTTTTATTTTTTCATAAAATTTTTTCTGCTTTTATGTTGACTTTATAAAAATTTTTTTACTGTCGGTATAATAATTGTTATTTTAACTTTAGTTTTAACTACTCTATAATTTATTGCAGACTGATGATGTGCAAAGTTGATCGTACGAAACGTTTTAAATAAAGAACTTGAAGACTTCTTGTCTTATGGATCTCCTGATTGTGAATTTGCCGCTTGACTGTTGGCTATAAATTTCTCCCGATGTTTCATCTGCTGCTGTCGCTCCTGTTCCTCCTCAAGATCCGGCTTCGGAGGACTCGTCATTTTGCCCAGCTACTCCAACCAAGATACCCTTCCCATGTCCTCGCCCTTGCGAGGTCCCTTGAGAAGCTCACCATTAGATTGGAAAAGACCAGATGTGATCTTGATTTTCTACAGTTTTGCCAGTTGAGCGGGATTTATCCAAGATTCATTCGTTTCAAACTCTACAAAGCCTCCCTCTACCGTACAGAATTCTACCGAGATGCTCTTGAGGAACTGTTATCCCGGGAAATTGACATCAAGCAGCGGTCCCTAGAAGACTTCCAGAAGCGTTGCAGGAACATTCAAGAACAATTGTTTCCACTTTTAACCTTTTTAGACCTTATTGTTTTTAAAAAATTGTTTGCAAAAACTATTAATAATTTTGTCACAGATGTACACACTAGACATCAAAGGAAGTTGAGCGCTCTTGGTATTTGTACTCCTGATTTTGGCTCTCGTAACTCTTGTATTGTTAACCGTTCAGATTATGTTCTCTCTAAGAGAAGAATTTTTATTGTCTTTTGGTCTGGATTTTTGTATTCCTTCTTATAGACCCAGCTTTCCCGCATTTTTCTTTCCCTTTGAGGTGTTGTTTCAGAGAATCAAGCATTTGAACCTTACCAACATAAGTGCCTTACAACAAAAACTCTCTCTTGTACTACATGATACTTACAAAAAAATTAAAAATAAAATGGGCTCCATTTTTCAAAAAGAAGATATGATCATATTGGAGAAACTTGGTAAAAATAAAAAATTTGATAATATGCAAACCAGATAAAGGTAGAGGAGTGGTAATTCTAAATAAAGGTGATTATTTGGAAAAATGAATTCAATTCTGAATGATACAACGAAGTTTCAACTTATAGGTGAACCTAACTTCGCTGATATATACAAAAGGGAAGACAAAATCAATAGATTCCTTAGAAAAATTAAGCAGGAGGGCATAATTAATGATACTACATATCAAGAATTACTTGTTACCGGCTCATCATTTAGCATACTTTACGGACTACCAAAAATTCATAAGGAAGATATTCCTCTTAGACCAATTATGTCGGCATATAATAGCCCTACTTATAAAATCTCCAAATTTATTGTAACACTTTTAAATGAGTTTTCCATATCACAGTTTGCCATAAAAAATGGGTACGAATTTCAACAGCTAATTGTCCAACAAGACGGTGACCTCTTTATGACAAGTTTTGACGTTGAAGCTTTGTTTACCAATGTCCCGGTCTCAGAAACTATTGAAATTATTCTTGACAAAATCTTTAGAGTTGATAATGTATTTCATGGTTTTAGCAGAAGTCTTTTTAAATCCTTACTTGAGCTTGCAGTGCAAGACACTGTTTTTATTTTTAATAATGCTCTCTACTTGCAGGTCGAGGAGTAGCTATGGGTTCCCCCTTTGGGCCCGTTGTTTGCTAACTTCTTCATGAGTCATTTAGAAGAAGAATTTTAAATAATTGCCCAGCCCAATTTAAGCCTGTTCTATATAAACGATATGTTGATGACACTTTTGCCCTATTCACTTATCCTTGGCAATGTCATGAATTTCTTGATTTTATTAATTCTGTACATCCCAATATGAAATTTACCATTGAGACTGAACAACAAAATTCGTTATCTTTTTTGGATGTAAAAATTACTAGAGATCAACATGCCTTTACGACTTCTGTTTATCGTAAGAATACGTTTACAGGCTTGGGCAGTAACTATTTTAGCTCTTGTTTTTATTCTTTTAAGATCAATTCTATTACAACATTGGTACATCGAGCTCTCAAATATACTTCTAGTTGGTCCAATTTTCACTTAGAAATTGATTATTTATCAAAGTTTTTTCGGCTAATTCGTATCCTCAATTCCTAGTCCAGAAAATAATTAATAATATGCTTTCTAAATATATGTCTCCCTCCTCTGAAAACTTTAATGTTCCTAAATTGAACATGTATGCTGTTATTCCCTTTACCCACTCGGACAAATTACGTTCAAAAATAAAAAGTATCATTGAAAGAGAAATAGGTTTTTTAAAATTAAATTTGATTCCTATGAATCCAAAAAGGTTGAAATTTTTTCTCCTATAAGGACAAGTTGCAGGATTTTATGCGGTCCAGCATTATCTATAAATTTGAATGCCCAAGATGTCTTGGTACTTATGTTGGTTCCAGTAAAAAGACTGTTGCAAGTCCGCTATTACAGCCACTTAGGACTCAGCTATCGTACAGGTTCCCATATATCAATCCAGAACTTTCTAGCATTCAGAACACATGCTACTAAATGTAAAATTCATGTTGAAAAAAACACATTTTTCGATTCTCAGTGCTACATCTCAAACAGCCTTTTTAACTACCCTTGAGTCATTATATATAAAGCACCTGTCCCTAATTTGAATAAGTAACACTTCTGCAGGTTTCTCTCTCTCGCTTAAAGGTGTTGTCTGGGCATTGACGTTTCTCCTGGCCATTCTTCCCTCTTGCGTTGTACTGTAAGGTAGTTAAATTTCCTTCACAAACTTGATGAATTTTAATATATTCATTTATTTATTTTATTTTATTTTATTTTTTCATAAAATTTTTTCTGCTTTTATGTTGACTTTATAAAAATTTTTTTACTGTCGGTATAATAATTGTTATTTTAACTTTAGTTTTAACTACTCTATAATTTATTGCAGACTGATGATGTGCAAAGGATTGCACGAAACGTTTCTAAATAAAGAACTTTGAAGACTTCTTGTCTTATGGATCTCCCTGATTGTGAATTTGCCCTTGACTGTTTTATATATATATATATATATATATATATATATATATATATATATATATATATATATATATATATATATATATATATATATATATATATATATATATATATGACTTTTATCACATCACACCGTGATTCATATACAATCAGTAAGCTACAAACGTCCTTTAATAACCAATTCGCTCTACCTCGGAAATAATATATTTTTATATATGTTACCGAAGGAATCTTTTAGTTGATAATAAGTTCGTCGTCCCGTGGGCTCGAACCAGCGAAGGACAAGAACTCTGCCATGCAGAGGTGGGTTGATATCGTCTCTAATACAAACACCTGAGTTCGACGGGCGATTTGTATATGGGAGACGATATCCACTTATACCTCACTTACTGGCTGCGTGGGTTAAGCGTCCACTGTAGTCCTGAGTTCTTATCCTTCGCTGGTTGGAGCCTACGGGACGACGAACTTATTATCAACTAAAAAAATTCTCCTTCGGTAATATATATGAAAATATATTATTTCGAGTAAAATTGATTAAAGGACGTTTGTAGCTTACTGATTATATATATATATATATATATATATATATATATATATATATATATATATATATATATATATATATATATATATATATATATATATATATATATATATATATATATATATATATATATATATATATATATATATATATATATATATATATATATATATATATATATATATATATATATATATATATATATATATATATATATATATATATATATATATATATATATATATATATATATATATATATATATATATATATATATATATATATATATATATATATATATATATATATATATATATATATATATATATATATATAGTTAGTGTGTAGTATACATATTCAGCAAACACACATATCTAGAGAGAGAGAGAATTTTTAATGACTACACAACTGTAAATTCCCTCAAATACAATGGTGTGTGTGTTTGTTCATTCTGTAGGCACGTTTGCATTGGAGAAAAAGAAAGTATGCTGTTTTGTTGTACCAGTAGTAGAAGGACGGGGATGTGGAGGATGAAGAGAAAACATTTGCCCTAGAGCAAAGTAAAATGAATGGGTATTGTTTTTTTTTTTTACATTATTTGCAAAAAGGAAAAATCATTTCACTTGTCTATTTTTCGTTTTCCAAGCGGAAAATTTCCTGAATGAAGTTGTTTCAAATCTATCAGTATCTATAAACTACAAAAGCAAAAATGATACAGATACAAAACAATGGAATGAGCAAACAAGAGGAAGCCTGATAAACCTTGCAAAGTCCACACCCTCCCACTGACGTGAATTTCATAGGCTACACCTCGCTTCCTTCTTTTACTCTTCTGTTCTAATATTAAAGAGAGTTGGTCTACCATATAAAATATTTTTTTTCGCTTATTTTATGAAGGCATTTAGTTTTTTCCTATTGGAAATGAACGGAATGGCATTGACCCAATTCATTATTAAATATTACAAAGTCATGATATTTATCAATTATTGTCAACGGTGACAACGACGTATTGAGGCAATACCATTAACACAAAATTTGCTTTCACAAAGAAATCTCCGTGAATAAGATGGTTATTGATTACAGAAAATTTGCTGCTGAACACAACAGACTAAACTTAATCTTTCTACAGAACTTACACTAAAACATTTACAAAATGAACGAAGCTACCGAATCTGCTAACTCATTACTTCTAGGTGTACTTTCAAACAGACATTTGTCTTAGAAGTTACTGGATGAATAAATCTTATTTCAATAGAAAAAAAAATTAACGCATTTTAGAAATTTTAACTAAATTAAAAAGTCATTACTAGCTTTATTCGTTTCATCAGATGATTTTCTTTTTACACACATAATATAAAAGTTTCACAGAGTTTGCGTGATAATTATTTCATTTCAGTAGCTATCCAATTTGTGTAATTATATGCATTTAAAAAGTATAGCTTTAAATTCGTCATTGTTCAAGCCTAGGGAAAAGACCACGAATTCAATATGACAAGAGAGTGTTAGACCGATAGCTGAATCTGTGAACATTGACAAAGGCACCGCATGGAAAATTTTGCGCGAGGGTCTTAACATGAAGAAAGTTTGTGGCAAGATGGTCCCAAGGGTTCTCACACCAGAGCAAAAAGAACGTCGCAAGGAATGTTGCGCTGACATTCTGCGGCAACTTGACGCAGATCCAAATCTGTTTCATAGGGTAATCACTTGTGATGAAACCTGGATCTTCCAGTATGACCCCGAAACCAAAAGACAGGCAATGCACTGGAAAACACCGTCATCACCAGGAATGAAGAAAGCTCGTCAAAACAAGTCGAAACTCAAAGCCATGGTCATTGTGTTTTTCGATATCAAGGGTGTAATTTTGGAAGAATGGGTTCCAAAAGGCACAACAGTTCACCAGGATTATTATAAGGAAGTTATGATAAAGCTGAGAGGAAAAACAAAAACGGCAGCAACTAAGGGAAAATGGTTTCATTCTTCACCAAGACAATGCGCCTGCTCACACAGCACTTTCTGTAAAGCAGTGTTTGATCGGCAAGCACATTACTACACTTGAACATCCTCCATATTCGCCCGATTTACCACCGTGCGACTTTTATCTTTTTCCAAAAGTTAAATGAGTGCTTAAAGGGATACGTTTTGGGTCAGTTATGCTGTAAAGAAGAAAACGGTGGCTGTGTTGAAACTGATTTCCTCCATGCCTTGTGGAAAGAAGACTGGTGGAAAAGAAGACTGGTGCAACGTATTAGTGCAAATGGGAAGCATATTGAAGGGGACAGGAATCAAATTTGTAATAGCCTGCATATAAATAAAGGTGAGGTATTAAATTAGTCTTGTTATTTAAGAGACACACCTCGTGTATATATATGTGTGTATATATATATATATATATATATATATATATATATATATATATATATATATATATATATATATATATATATATATATATATATATATATATATATATATATATATATATATATATATATATTCTGTTGTTTTATATTAAGGTCATCTTAAGTTATATATTATTACGAATGAATTTGTTTTCCAAACCTTGACATTTCTGATATTCAAGAATGATGAGTCACAAATTTCGTTTAATATGATTCGGCAATAACTTACACCCAAGAGGAATTATAAATGATAAGTGTTTCGTCATCGGCAGGATTCGAACTGGTGCCTGGTGTAGAAACAACGCAAGTACAGTGGGTTTGACCACCGACCCATTAAGAGAGGTATATATTGATATCGACTCTGCTGCACATATGCCTGTTGAATTCGAGTTTTCATACTTAGAATAGATACCAACTGACTCCACCGTAGTAGCTGATAGGTATGTAAGCAACACAGACTGTGACAATTTTTTATTTTCACAAAAACTAAGCTACAAATAGCGTTTACTTTTTATTTTACTGTCCCTGGGGGATAATTTATAATTTTGTGGAATTATAAGTGATCAGCGCTTTGTTACCATTTGGGTTGAAGAGCTGCCTGGTTTAGAAACAATTATATATAGTGACTTTGACCACTGAGGATCTTTTAAATATGCCAGAGTAGTATGCTATTGTTGTTTGCTACAATCTTCAGTTATATCAGTAGGGTAACTGGTTGTCCCCGATTAATGCCAAGTATGGAAATCTATTCTTCTCTTTGATTTCCTTTACAGACAACATTCCAACCCTTCAAAGACGGAAAAATAAGAATGGTGTTTAAGAGGAAAACTGATATCAGTCCCAAAAAATTAAAGACTTAGAGAGGTATTTGCTAGAGAGCTGAATGACTTCCTCTCTACATATTTAATACCTTGGAACTGATATAAGTTTTTTATCATAATCTTTTTTCATGCATAAACAAATAGGAACAAGAATACAACTATGATTACAAATCATGTACTTATAAAAGTAAATCTTTCGAATGACCCAGAAGTATTTTTTATTTATCAGCGCTTCTGTATTTTCCAGATAGATTAATACTTTATAAACTGAAAATCATTAGTTAGGAAAAGTTCTCTGATTTGCAAAATAATTTGAAAAAATTGCTTTTATGTTGCATGGAGGACGAGTTTTAGTTATTACTCAATAATACCTACTTTTATGGAAAATAATTGACTTCATGTTCTTTACTTTTCATACTAGTGAGATTTTTTATGTTTTTATTTTTTCATGATTCTTTGGGAGCAATGAATTAAAAAGTTAAGGGGCATTGGGCAACGTTCATCATTAGAATTTATGTTGGTAGATGAAATATTGTTGAAAAACTAAAGAAACCAATGAGAAAAAAAATTGAAGTTAAGAGAACAAAAGTCAAACACTAAGTGAATATATAAATTTTAATGAACAATTAAATGACCAATAGAACTAGCTGAGAAGAAATGTGTCAAAAACAGCTTACCGTCCGACAGATCTCAAAGATCATATGTGAAAACAGACAAAATGCACTGGAAATACAGAAAACTCCTGGACATCGTAGCCCTTCCCCCAAGTTGCAGTTTCTCTTATGACAAAGTTCATATCTTGATCGAATCTGGAATGGCCATTTAGGACTGAGTTGCCACTGCTAGTTTTTTACTTGTGTTTTACACTCTTGGAATTTAACGTATAGAATGAGGTGATGAGAAACTGTATGTAGAATTTTTCTTCCATATACACATACACACTCTTGCATGTGTGTGTGTGTGTGTATATATATATATATATATATATATATATATATATATATATATATATATATATATATATATATATATATATATATATATATATATATATATACATATATATACATATATATACACACGCACATATATATACATATATATATATATATATATATATATATATATATATATATATATATATATATATATATATATATATATATATATATATATATATATATATATATATATATTATATATATATATATATATATATATATATATATGTGTGTGTGTGTGTGTGTGTGTGTGTGTGTGTGTATGTGTGTGTTTGTAAATAGGGATGATGGAGGAATGAAAGCAGATGATTAGTATAGGTATTTGCCAGTAAATGTAAATGCGTATAGTATGGTAAGATGTGAACCAGGGTATGTAATAGTGAGCTCACAATTTGGGAGGTGTATCTATGGTTAACAAGCTTGTAATGAATAAAGGGATTCTTAAGTCAGTCATTTTTTATGGAAGAGCACTTGGGAAGCAGAATAGGAATTCAAGAAAAACAGTTGGAGATATTATACTGAATTCTTGATGAGAAAGACTGAAGACGAAAATATGAGATACGTAGGAGTGACAAAAAAATCTACCTAGGTGAGAGAACAGATCCCTGTTTTGACATGTGGAAAGAATGGGGAATAACTGAGCTGGTATGGAGTCGGGGTGCACTTGAAATTGAAATTTAGGAAGCGAGAGATTTTGTTTAATTATGGCAAACGATTTCGCGCATTGTAAAGGATGCTCGATGCACTGCTGATGAAAGCCTGTACAGGTCAGTGAAATGACTACTTTAATAGAAGTTTTTTGTTTAAATTGTCTGCTATATACATATATATATATATATATATATATATATATATATATATATATATATATATATATATATATATATATATATATATATATATATATATTTTTTTTTTTTTTTTTCCTGGATAATCTGGTTTGAGATATTTTCTGTGAGACAGGTAGCAACAGCTACAGATACTTTAGTCTCGTGATTCTAACTTTATGGGTCCAGGGAAACATAAAACAAGAGGAAAAAAAGGGGGTATTTCATATGAACGTAAGGCTCTTACTACTGTGGGGAAATATTATGTAAACACGTGGGTAAACTTACAAGAGTATATTTACATAAAGAACATTTGTACAGAAATGAGAAATGTGATTGAATTATTGATCCTGAAGGGGATTCCTATGGGATGAATGAAACTGGGGGATTCCAGACACAGTCCAAGAAGATTTCACGATACAGGGTCCCTCTGAAATGGGAGATACACAAACTATACGCCAGTAATGAAAACAGACAAAAGGATAATGAATCCGAAGCTGCACTGAGGGTGCCAATGGGCTTCGATGAGTTAATAATGGCTTAGCACTGCTGACACTCGAGTAGCACGGGTGAAAGTTAATAAGAGATTCGGTGATTACTGGCATTCAAATTAAGTAAATTTTACGATGAAAAAGCGTGACTGAATGGACTTCTTTTCAGAGCACTTTACCGTAAGGGAGATTTGGTTCCAGCGCAGAAGGCGGTCCGTGGATAACTTCCGATTTCCGAGGGCGAATGCGATCCTCCACGTGGTCGGATGTAGGGGCTCTACCAGCGAGGGGCAACACATGGGAACTTCACGAAGCGCCAGGTAATGGAGTGGGTTATCGATCAGGCCAGCAGCGAAGGGAACACGTGGTTGGCAGTTAAGTGCACGAAGGTAAAAATATACTTTGAAGGGCTACGTGGTTAGATGGAGAAGTCGTGGGCTAAGGGCATCGTCCAGCCAAGGGCGTGGTGGTGAGTGTGTCCGTCTGGTCTTTAACCCATGTTGTCCAGCTAGCGTCTGAGGCCAAGCCCTGGTCTGCTGGTCGCTTTTATGCACTCTCCTTTGGGCAGGGGCACGTCCAGGCACATAAGGAGTTGAGTCATTTTCAGCTGTTGTCCGCGGCTGGGGCGGGGGGTTGCCTGTAAAGAAGCAGCCAGACAGATTCACTTTTGCCTCGAATAAGGAATTATCTATTTAAAAGGAGTGGCCTACAATCGGTTTTAATCCCTTATATTCTGACCGTGCTAACCCCGTGTCCAGCTCAGGCTGATAGACAGGTAGGCACGCATGTCGATAGACAGATATGTCTATCAATCGATCGGCAGACAGGAAACAAAAAAAGAAAGGGAGCAATTTGCTAGCGAATTCTTGCTAATTATAGTATATATATATATATATATATATATATATATATATATATATATATATATATATATATATATATATATATATATATATATATATATATATATATATATATATATATATCTGTGTGTGTGCGTGTGTATATAGATAGATAGATAGATAGCAGACAAACGATTCGAGATTAAACACTTGAAACAGAAAAATTCTATGACACTAATCATTTCACTGACCTGTACAGGCTTCCATCAGCAGTGCTTCGAGCATCCTGCACAATCCGCGAAATCATTTGTCTTAAACAAAATCTCTCGGTCGCTAAATTTCAATTTCACGTCCTCCTCTACTCCATCCCAGCACTGTTATTCTCCATTCTTTCCACATGACCCAACTATCTCAAAACAATGATCTATTCTCTCACCCAGGACAGTCTTTTTATCATTCTTCCGTATCTCAGCATTCTCCCTCTTCAATCCTTCTTAGTCTGCATGCAATAGGCTAACAACTCAATAAAACATTTTCATCTTTAATATCTATTCATATTCAGTATCCCAAGTGCCCTTCCATAAATGACGATTGGCTTGAGAATCCCTTCAAACGTTGCAAGTTTATTAACTATAGGCACACTCCTTATCTCTCCAGTTGCGCACTCACTGCTACCTATCATGATTCGCATATTCTGCAAGCCACATGTTTACTTCTTTCTTCCCACTATAGTCGTTTAAATTTACTTCCAGATACATATACGAATCAGCTGCTTTCATTCTTCCACCATCCCTATTTACATTCACTGTCCCATCTTTCTAATTTCCACTTACCCTCATAATCCTGCTCTTGGTTTTGTAAGGGTGAAGAGTTGCACTTTTCGTGCAATGTGCGACAAAAATAAAATGTTAAAACCACGTGTTAAAATTAGACTTAACCAGAAAGTTTTTGTGAATACATTTAACAAATATCTGTCAAATACAAAGTACCAGAATTGTATGAATTTATTAGTGCCAAGTTTAGCAGGATGAAAACTGGTCTTGAAATATAAAGTTATTGATATTTGTGCTGGCAATTGCAGAGTAGATTATCACGAAAATGACAAAATTTGATGATTTATTATTAAAACTCATTGAAGACGTTTTCTTGGATTGGTTTATGAATAGAGAATACAGTAGTTTGATGAAATTTTGAAGTCGAGTTGTTTTCATTTACTTTGTGGCTCTCTAGTTTGCTGTTTTCTTAAATGCAAAACAACAAAGATAAACCGTTAAAATGACATCTTGAGGTCAGCAAAAAAAAAAAAAAAAAAAAAAATTATTAGTTCTCTGTAGAAGATGTTTTCATGAAAAATAATTATTAGGTGATATATGATCATTTACACCCTGCCAAGTTGCGATAAATGACCTAACCCCTGATGTACTGTACATTTTATTACAATTTAACTTAGTCATTGCTCAAGAAGGCATTGTGCTTAATTTTATTAGTCCGGTATGAGTACATCTATTCCGAAATGAAACTTTATCTGTTTATCAATTTATCGTATGTCTTAAAGTAATAAAGTTTTTTTTTATTTTTCCTGGCATATTTAAGTTGGCATCGTCCTTTTTTCC
>NC_089794.1:6922330-6947330 GCF_040412425.1 Macrobrachium rosenbergii | reverse complement strand
CATATACATATACATATACATATACATATACATATACATATACATATATATATATATATATATATATATATATATATATATATATATATATATATATATATATATATAATGTGTGTGTGTTTATACATAAATCTCATGAATTTCTAGCAGAATTTTTCCCTCGTATTTATCTATATAAAAATTGCCGGATCCTTTTGTGTAAGCAATATGAGAAAATCCTGGATGTGCCAATTACAAAAGATTTAATTTCCTCAGGAACGTAACAACAAAACAGGAGATTCATTTCCTTTCCTAAAAATGATCGTCGAAAAGGAAATTTCCTTTAATCCCTTTCTCTTTTGTACAGAATTTCAAGGCCTTTTGGAGTCTTCGCTTTTCTTTCTTGTTCTTTTTTTAAGATCGGGTCAATTTATAATTAAATTAATAAAGTAAAAAATATTTTACTTAAATTCCGAAAATTAAATGACAACCTTTTAATTATGCACACGACTGTCCAAGACTTTGTTTTCTTTTTTGCTTCAATCTATGCTTCACTCTCCCAAATTAAGAGGAAGTTAACTCTTGTCCACTCTCTATGATATACAACTACGTGGCACCAAAAAGTTTACTCTCTCTCTCTCTCTCAATAATGAATTGAATTTTCCAACGATCTCTCTCCCCCCGCACTCCCCTCTCTCTCTCTAGAAATAATGAACTCAATTTTCCAGTTATCTCTCGCTATCTCTCCCTTTAGAAGTGGTGAATTTAATTTTCCAACTCTCTCTCTCTCTCTCTCTCTCTCTCTCTCTCTCTCTCTCTCTCTCTCTCTCTCTCTCTCTACAAAAATATGGAACCAATCTTCCAATGATCAAGCTATTCCTAAAGAATTCGGAGGGATACATTTTCATTAGCAGGTAATCAACAATAGGATTTTGTTCCCCCAGAAAGCCAGAGACAGGGAAATCATATATAATTATTGAAGACTGAACTCGAGTCAGTGAGTTATAGCAAGTTCTCTTTTATGAAAAAAAAGAGTATAATAAAATATTAACTATACTTCGACAGAAGCAGAATTATGTCGGCATAGTGAAAGGCGTAGTCATGGAGTCCAAATAAATGGTCCTGTTTTTGGCAAATATATTTATGGTTTCCGTAGAAGAGGGCAACTTCTAAAAACACCAGACACCACCGATTTATGGACAACGCCAGGAAAGTACTGGATGCCTTCATGGAATACTCGGTGCTCTTCTTCGCCACAGAGCCCAGCCAGCGGAAGGCGTTGCTGTTTCTCCATGCTCTGGTTAAACATTAGGTTGGACAACTAAAATCTACAGTGAATGCAGACTTAAAGAACGTTGGCCATTGCTTGAATTCCGCAGGAGAAACCCATAAAAATTCCATAGCGAGCGCCTGTGACAAATGACCGTTAACACACAACACGTTATGAAAACACGCACACAGCTGACTTGAACGAACTCGTCAATTAGTAAAAATAAATAAATAAATAAAAATATAAAAGAAAGCAGTACAGAACGCAACTGCATTCAGAAAGAAAATTAGTTATTTTTACCAGCCTATTGTCGTGATAAAAGAGGAGGCCTAGTTATTTATCATCGATTTTATTATTGAATAACAGACACGATGAAGGGTCGTTAACTAAGGCAAGAAACCACGAGTCCCTTGCCAGAAGATAAGTCTCAGAATTTACCTCAAACCCAACTGGTACTACTGTAGTCCTGCTAAAAGAAAGCAGTTCGACTCCCGAAGAACCGAAGGTGGTGTTCAGGAATGTAACAAGTAAAAAATGCGCCGAAGTTTCCTCGGCGCAATTGAGTTTCCTGTCCCGTGGTGGCCTCAGCCACGGCCACTTAAACTCTTAGCCTTGGCCCTTGAAACTCAGTCACGGTCCGGTGGTGGTCTATGTTGTTGGTACTTATAGCGCTGCCAGAAGTACGATTATGGCTAACTTTAACCTCAAATAAAGTAAAAATTACTAAGGCTAGATTTTTTGGATAATATTCATAGGCAGTGATTAAATTTTGCATTGGTGTGTGGAGGGAAAAAAAGGATATAGGGTTTTTGGTTTAATGTTGAGGGAGTGTTAGGTTTTTTGGTTTTATGTTCGCAGGGAATGTTAAAGTTTTTGTTTGGTGTTCAATAGACACGAAGTAGTATGATGATTTAGGTTTAACGTTTATAAGTAGTGAGCATTCATTGGCTTAACTTATCCCCCTGAACATTATATACCCCCCAAAAATCATCCAACTTGTCCTCTGAGTTGCAAATTCGAACACATCTTCATTTAGCAACCTTGACGTGGAGCAAAATTTAAAATACCTTCGCTTAGGTTACTATTGAAATAAACTCAGGCAAATATGTACCTATTGTCTTCTCTGGTTGTTTGATTCATCCAGACGTCCAGACCAGGCCACTTAAATCTTTTAACACTTCACCTTACTTTGAGACCTCTTAACCTAGGGTTCGTGCGAATTTAACCTGAAGCCAAATAACCAAACTATCCTTGAATTGGTATAATATTGGGCGTCAATAGACATGCATTTGTGTTGTCTGTATTAAAAATTATTTTTCTAATCTCAACAATAATTATCCATGCACAGAATATAACTCAGAACTCGTTTCTCATTATTGTAACTTGACATTAAGCTTTTATAAGTTGTTTGAGGAAAACAGGACTTCTTATAAATGATAGCAAATAAGAGCTTTCATTTTTATTTATTTAGGCTGCAGATTTTGTTAGGTGTGATTTGAAAGGTAACTTAACAATGCTATGAATGTACGAAATAAAACATTTCATGAACTCTGTGTATGATGCTCCCAATAATTTTTCAAATATTTTTATTCTATATGCCGGGGTACCGGTTTTTTAAATTCCCATCTCTCAGATAAGTATTTTCAGTTCTTTTTAGTTTCTTTACCTTATAGCATACTGGTAAGCAGTTGACTTTCTAATGTCATTCGTATCTAGATCCTGGTTATAGATAAAAATAGAAATTTTGAAACAACCGTAAATAGTTGTAAATAAGAATTCAGATTCACTATGAAGTAAATGTAATTTATAAATTAATATCTAGAAATACTGAAGACTGTCTGTAAAAAAAAAAATCAAAACTTGATATCACTTGAAAAAAAAAAAAAAAAATTTTTTTCCAAAAAATAGACCACACTTGTTGCAACTGTATAAATTTGGAGATATATCCTGTACCTGATATTTTTCATTGTTGTGACGTATTGCAAATGGAATGGCGTTGAGTAAAATAATTGGTGCAGTTTCGAAAAGACAAAACATTATTTTATCTAGATGTCAGAGTCGAACAATACGAATGGTAGGTTACAGGGAAAAAGCTAAGTGGAATAAATATATATATATATATATATATATATATATATATATATATATATATATATATATATATATATATATATATATATATATATATATATATATATATATATATATATATATCCTTCAAAAGAAGGCATCGTGCTTATATACAAAAATGGAAAAGCACGTTAAAAGAAGAAGAAGATATATATATATATATATATATATATATATATATATATATATATATATATATATATATATATATATATATATATATATTTGAATGAATTTTATTACATCGCTTGACGACCATGTGGTTTAAAGGCATCACTGTAGTCCTGAGTTCTTGTTCTTCCGTGTTTCGAGCCCATGAGACGACGAACTTATTAATTATCAACCAAAAAATGCCCTTCGGGTAACATATATGAAAATATATTATTTCATTTCCGAGGTAGAGCGAATTGGATATTAAAGGACATTTGTAGTTTAATATATATTATATATATATATATATATATATATATATATATATATATATATATATATATATATATATATATATATATATATATATATATATATATATATATATATATATATATATATATATATATATATATATATATATATATATATTATATATATTATATATATTATATATATTATATATATTATATATATTATATATATATATATATATATATATATATATATATATATATATATATATATATATATATATAAATTATGTGTGTGTGTTTGTATATAATATACTGTATATATATTCAAACAGCTGTAGCCACACCCGGATATACGTCGGTGAGGACGGGGAGGACACAAAGACTTTTTGCTAAAAACAGTAATTTATTCCCGATGTTTCGTAATGCCTTCATTACATTTTCGATGGCTGCACAAAAAAAAAAACACATATAAATGACATGCAAATTACAAATTTCAAATAGAAAATGCACCATCACAAGTTCGAACCATTAAAAAGGAGAACTTGAAAATGAGTAAAATATCAAAAAATCCCTAACAAGTATCTTAAAAAAAAAAAAAAAAAAAAAAAAACAGAATATAAGCAAAGTTGAACCAACCTACTCAGTGGCAATGTTAGGACTGGAAGGTTGTACAGTGTGCCGGGGAGGGGAGGCTGCCGGGAGAGGTATGGTCATTTAACGAAATTACTGGGCGTTTAGTCATCATTGATTCTAGAATTGCCAGTTCATGGTTGTTGGAGGCTCTCCCTAGAACTGAAAAATCTTTATTTTCGATAGATGTCTTACACATTTTCGCGTGATTCCTAATATCAGAAAACTCTGGATTCGAAATTTCAATGCTTGTCCGGTAGACCACTTCACGGCAAGAGTCTATGCACCTTCAGAAGCCTCTTGGTGGACCCAATATAAGGTCCAAAATTACATTTAGGACAAATATAACTGTACACGCACCCGTAGGACATACAGTATAAGGGCATAGATGATCTTTGTCATTAAATAATGAACCGATGGTAAGTGGATTAAGAGGTATTAGAAGGACCTCAACGGCTCCAAGCATATTTTGTATAAGTGCTTGGCTCAGACGCAAGTACGTGGGGGTGCACCTTCCTGTCTTGTAACAACATAATTGCCACTTTCTACTATCGAAAAGCAATTTATCTGGCCAGTTATTTGCCAACGGATGTTTCTGAACACAACACATTCTCGCCAATTTACCTAGTTTATCTCTTTTGGAAGTGAATCATTGGGGATGTTCTCAAGAGACGGATTTCCAGATCCCTTTGGATTCCGTCACCTCATACTCTTTTGGACTGAGAGCTTAACTGATATGTGGAATAACACTCAGCACAAGACTATGTTTTTATAAATAGTGTGGGATAGATCCGATGGACTCCAAGGGATTCACGATAATAGCAAGGCTCCAGGCTTTACTATTTATTCTAAAAAAAAAAAAAAAAGATACACCAGACTAGTACCAAACTAGGACAAACGCATTTGGAAGATCATGGGAACGAAATCCTTTTTAAAAGGTATTAAATCAAACTGTCATTTCATCTAATAGTCAATGAAAAATTGATTTAACAATCATGGGAGTGAACCCTCTTAGAAAAAGAATTTTGGGTGAACTGAAGATAGATAAATCCTCTCCAAGGGATGAATACTGATACAAAATAAAAGATGAAAAATCCAGGACCATGCTTTTATGGTACGATCATTCTCATATAAAACAAATGGAATAGCAATGCAGCAAATGAAAGAACTCTTTCTCAGGAATGTAATTTCCTATATAAAAGTTTTTTTTGATGCTCAGAATATTGAAGGTAGTCTGAGGATGCACAATCAACTATTCAGCATCTCAATTATATAACATCGATCAGTGAATTAAATACAAGTAAACATATACAGCTTACAAAAACACAACTTGAGTGCATGACAATTAAAGAACAGCAATTGACAGTGATTAACTTTCTCTCTCTCTCTCTCTCTCTCTCTCTCTCTCTCTCTCTCTCTCTCTCTCTCTCTCTCCGTTGGAGCAAGCAAAGACCATTCAGCATTGAAGCCATTCATAACAGACTACTTTCCGTATTGGTGTTTAACAGAGCATTAGGTCTCCTCTCAAAGCTAAGCTATGACAGGGTGATGCTGTCCCTGCCAGAGATGCAAGAGATGTGAATAGACCAGTATCCAATGACCCTTAAATGCTTCGTCTGAACTAGACTTCAAAGGCAATATATTTTAGGGTAATTCATTCTGCTAATGGGTCCCTGGGGTAAAATTGTTGAAAATTACTGGGTTTAATTATTAATACCATGATTATACTTGCTATTTTCTAAACGATAATGCAGAGGAGAGAAAAATCTACAGTCTTACACTGTGCAGCAGAAATTCGCTTTATCTAGAAAATGAAATCATCTTTTTTAACCCCAAAGCATTCGATTATTAATAAAAATACAGTCAGGCCTTTGATGTTTGATTATTGCTTTATTTAACAGAACGCAGTCACTGGAATGACCTGTTTGATGCCAGCCTCAAGCTTCAATGAATTATCCAACTTTTCCAGTTGGTGAGCACAGAAGGCTAGGGTTCGCTGAGAGCATAATTATATTCCAGGAAGTTTACCTCGTCAGAGATGGCGCTTGTACCTGGTGGCACTATCGTCGAATCCCTTGAGTCATAAAGAAACGTAATTCTTTTTGCGTTTAGTGTTATGTAACTGCGAGTGTAGTTGTAAAGAAAATGTATAAATCTGGCAGTTCCAAAATCTCTTCTTCTTCGTCAACGTCTTTTCCATCGGTCGTATCACTGGCACCGCCTGCTTAGGTGAACATCAAACGCCTGGCAGCACCGACATTGTCCTTCCTAGCCCAACCTTTCATCCCTTTGGACTGGAGAGATTAATTCAAAAGTCATTATTCGAAGATCACGTCGGGTTTCTGTCAGAAAATTGCTCTCTCTCTCTCTCTCTCTCTCTTTCCAGTCAATTAAGAAAACCTCTGGATCACTTGGTTTTCCAGGTAATTCTGAGGGAAAGGATCAGTGTATCACTTTAGATAATACAGATTCTGAATTTAGAATGAGATAAATCTATTGTTTCTGGTTGTAGATCATTCTAATATATTCATGATATATATATATATATATATATATATATATATATATATATATATATATATATATATATATATATATATATATATATATATATATATATATATATATATATATATATATATATATATATATATATATATATATATATATATATATATATATATATATATATATATATATATATACATATATATATATATATATATATATATATATATATATATATATATATATATATATATATATATATATATATATATATATATGTGTGTGTGTGTGTGTGTGTGTATGTATTACATGTTAGAAATCTATTTATCAATATCCCTCCTATACGTATTTTCTGTATGCGTTTGTTAAAGAAAATAAGAAAGACATGGATGTGCCATTCCCTAAACATCAAATTCCCTCAGGAACATAACAACAAAGCAAAAGATTTATTTGGTTTTCGAGAACTGCTGAAAAGGAAATTTCCTTATTCCAGTTCTTTCGCTGGAATAATCTTCTATAGTACCGTATATTACGGCCACTTCGTATTCGTGTTCTTTATCTTGAAGAATGTGGACCATTTAAATGGATCCCTTTTTAATTTTCTGGAAAAAAAAAAAAAAACTATTGTGTCGGTTTTGTCTGTCCGTCCGCACTTTTTCTGTCCGACCTCAGATCTTAAAAATTACTGAGGCTAGAGGGCTGTAAATTGGTATGTTGATCATCCACCCTCCAATCATCAAACATACCAAATTGCAGCCCTCTAGCCTTTGTAGTTTTTATTTTATTTAAGGTTAAAATTAGCCATAATCGTGCTTCTGGCAACGATATAGGACAGGCCACCAAGGCCGGCTGAGAGTTTCATTGGCCGCGGGTCAAACAGCACTATACCGAGATCACGGTAAGTTAGATCTATTTTCGGTGGCCTTGATTATACGCTGTACAGAGAACTCGATTGCCCCGAAGTTTCTTCGGCTCGTTTTTTACTTGTTTTTTGTTATTCTTCCAACTTACAAATAAGTTAATAGCACAAACATCATCTTAATTTATCAAGAAAACCAGATTATAAAATAATTCACCATCTTTATTATGGACACTATTGCTAATAGCTTTGGTGGCATTTTTTTGTCTCTTTAAGGCATTAAAATTACAAAGAGGCTAACTCTTTCTCTGACTGTTAATTAATATCCAAAGATTCTCTCTCTCTCTCTCTCTCTCTCTCTCTCTCTCTCTCTCTCTCTCTCTCTCTCTCTCTCTCTCTCTCCAAACATACACACTAGCAATTACACACACTCTCTCTCTCTCTCTCTCTCTTTCTACAGACATACACACTAGCAATTACATTCTCTCGCCCCCCCACCAACCTACATCACTCTCTTTCTCTCCATGGCACTCCCTTTCTCTGTCTCTCACCTGACATACACATTAGCAATTACATGATACCGTAAAATTCGTTATCTCTGTCTGTTTGCTTGTCTCATTAGAAATGGTGAATTCAGTTTTCCAATGACTAGGCCATTCCCAAATACCTCGAACGAATACGTCTTCTTTACTGGTAAACGAAAATAGGATTTTGTTTTCCAAGAAATTTGGTGGGAAAAGGATCATGGCCAAGAGTTGTTGCTGGAGATTTTGGGAAGAAACGATTGATTAAGAAGGAACTGTGGTCAAAGGGCTTTCGTAAATTTCTCCTCTATGCAGAAACACACGGCAAAATATCAAATGCTCAATATATAATATATATATATATATATATATATATATATATATATATATATATATATATATATATATATATATATATATATATATATATATAACTATATATATATATATATATATATATATATATATATATATATATATATATATATATATAGCTATCAAAAAATTACTAATACGCTATGAAACTGTTCTCCTTTCCTGCTTTGGGTTGGTTTGAACCTTTGAAGATCGAGGAAATAGGGCTCAGAGAAAAATATAATAGTTTGGGGACAGTAAACTGGCTTTGCACTGTTTTCTTTTAGTGCGAGAAGAAAATCTGTTTTCTATGAGTATCGGGTCGGCGATCTGGGTCAGGACATGGCCCCCTACCCTGTCCAGAAGCAATAAAGGTCAAGGGCCAGGATGGCTCTCCTCACCTGCGAGCTAGCGAAGTTTAAACCAAGCAGTCACGCCTCTCGGGCGTTGCCCCTGCCCTCCTCTTCCAGCTCGCATACGTGGATCCCATCGCCGCCCTGTTGCCGTGTTCCATTCCCGTGGCCTTAGGAGCTACAGAGTTGCAAGTCTTCCAAACGCGAGCTGACATTAGAAGGCAACGGCCTTTTCATCATCAAGGGCGCCCTTACCACCCAATCTACGACTTGAAGAAATACCTTGGAGGCTACCATTTGTCACGCTCCCACCGCGTGTTTTCTCAGGCGAAGACGTCGTCATCCCTGCGCTACAAATGTATTAATGTACCCAAAACGAGTTGCTAGTCACGATTACTTAGCCCTTTGCATTTATTAATCTCTGGGGCCTATAACTTGTGTTCCCTGATATTCCTTAGTTCAAGCCAGGCCCACGTTCACAGCTTCTTTCCTCCTGATCTGAAGTAACGCCTCAGGAGTCATGGCGCCTTCAGTGCACCGAGTAATTCAATCCCCCAAATTCCCGGCATTAGATGGTAGCCGGCGTAGGGTCCAAATATCGTTTCAGAAAGACGCCTGTAGCGGTATCGCTTGGTCGTGTTCACTGGCATTCCCAAACCCCCTTTGGGAGGACTTCTACGGCAGTAATTTACCGTATTTTCAGTTAATTTTCCTTTTGACGCGTGTGCTTATCAAATATAACTATTTTTTATATCCGTGTTTTACGCACTTCCCTGATGAAGAGCCCTCCGCTCCGTGTACTTCTTTTTTTGTTTGTGTTTTATGTAATGGGTATCTTACAAGGCCATTTTCGAGTAAAAGTAATAATTGTGGAGTCATAAGATCCACCTGCACCAGGAAACATATAAAAATGGCGACCTGACCAGTGATTCTCGTAATGATTGCATTCCCCTCTTCCCCTTTGTTGTTTGTGTTGCAATTTGTGAAATCAGCAATTAGCTCAGCTAAGCTGGATACGAGACAGATTACGAACCTTTGAAAAGCCAGCGCAACAGGCCAAGAACCGTAAGTAAACTGTGTTTATTTGGCGTAGGACGCTGTAAGCGTATTGACTAGTCTAGGAATTTTTTATATAGTAGGGCGCATGTCCGAGGAAAACGAGAGAATCGCCGAAAACTTAGCTTTGGAAGCCGCGACGCATGCCATTCAGATAAGGTTATACGGGTGATAAATCATTACAAGGAATAGTGTTTATATTCCTCCTGTAGAAACAGTGATTTCGAAACCGAATCATTAGATATAAGCGCGAGACCTCGACGTCAGCACGTGTTCGAAGAAAGTCAGATTAGCATTGCTGACGCATTTTTACCCCTCTCTCTCTCGTTTTAGAAATAGGGCGCGTATATTATACGCCCAGGACGAAAAGGGTCAACAACCGTGTTTACGTCGTTCATTCATTTGGCGCAGACGGCGCGCCCGTCCATTCCGTGGCAGTTAGGAAAACATTTGTTTGTTTGATTTGCTTCGCTCTACCAAATTGTTTTGCATTATTGGGGGTCTGACATTATATGTTCTGTGTTCTGTTTTTTTTTTTGTGTGTTTGTTTTGTGCTTTTACTACGGCTGCGTGTGTTGCCTATCTGTTGTGAATGTGGGATGGCCACCCACCTAATTGTCCTTGAGAATAACACTTCTCCCATAAGTCATTAAAACTAGCGCCCTCGCTGATCAGACGTCGTCTGTGCGGAATTCAGGCGCCTATATATTCTATTCTTGTCCCCAATAAATCCGTGTCGTCGGTCCGTTGGTGAGACCGATTCATTTCCATTCAGTCCCCAAGTGAGCCCGTTTTGTCGGTAATTCAGGAGACCTAAATATATATCAATCTAGTCCCCAAGTAAGCCTGTTTGTCGTTACCTTGGAGACCAATCATTGCTAATTCATCGTCCCCAATCAGCCCGCTTCGTCGGTAAATGAGAACCAATCATTACTTCCATTCATCGTCCCCAATCAGCCCTTCGTGGTAAATCGGGAGACCAATCATCGCTAATTCATCGTCCCCAATCAGCCCCTTCGTCGGTAAATACGGAGACCCAATCATTGCTAATTCATCGTCCCCAATCAGCCCGTTTTATCGAGGTAAATCGGGAGACCAATCGTACTAACTCATCGTCCCCAATCAGCCCGCCTCGTCCCAGTAAACCGGAGACAATCATTGCTAATTCATCGTCCCCAATCAGCCCGCTCCGTCGGTAACTCGGGAACCAATCGTAACTAATTCATCGTCCCCAATCAGCCCGCTTCGTCGGTAAATCGGGAGACCAATAATTGCTAACTTATCGTCCCCGAAATCAGCTGTTTGTCGAGCCGTCAGAATAATCATGTGTTCGTCGTCCCACAATCAAACCGCCTCGTCGTTAAATGAGGAGACCATTCCATTGCTAATTCATCGTCCCCAATCAGCCCATGATCGGTAAATAGAGACCAATCGTTGCTAAATTCATCATCCCAATCAGCCCGCTTCGTCGGTAAAACGGAGACCAATCATACGTCGCTGAAAAGGCAATCAAGATTCCCACAGCTCTGGGAAATTAATTCTGTGTGTTATAGCGTCCTCCCGCCTGCAAAATGTCGACACAGTCTCCAGCAGGCAGGACTGGAAGTTCTTTGTGTCCTCAGGAAAGAAGACTTCGGCCTTTCCGGGAGAGAACTAGAGATTGGGTACAGGAGAGGATGGACGCCATGCAGGCAGGGCTCCGACAGGCTCAGGAGAGACGAGAAGAAGCCACAAGGCAGGAACGAGAGGCAGAGAAAGACAGGCTCAGGAGAGACAAGTAGAAGCAGAAAGACGAGGCTCAGGAGAGCGGGGAAAGAAGCATACCGGCAGAGCGAGAAGCAGAGAGGCTGGCTCAGGAGGTGACGCAGAGACAGGCATTGAGGCAGAAAGACTAGCCCAGGAAGCTTGAGAAGAAGCCGAGAGGGAAGAAAGGGACAAGCAGCGTGCCCTTGAGCTCGCAATGCTGCAACAAGTGGCCTTCGCCTCCACCTACCCCCGAGGAATGAGTGCCTTCAGCCAGGCTGCTCGCTTGTATGCCAAAGTGGACGGAGGCCGAGCGAGTGTGGCTCGACAGCGCCCGAGAGACAGTGAGAGCCTGCCCCTGAGTGCCGCCGAACTCTCCTGGTGTTGGGCAAGTTCATGGAGGAAGGCCCTGATTGCCTCTGAGGCCCTCCCGCCCGGAGCAGGAAAATTGGGAGGTCGTGCGCCAGACTATTGCCCAAGGCGTGCAGGGTGCTGAACGCTGGAGGAAGTAGCTGGCGCTGGGCTGGTGAAGGAGGCCCAATCAAACCTGGGCAGACTGGGCCTACAAGTCGAGCGTGCCGTGCCAATGGTTCGAGGCCGTGGGGTTACGACCCTCAACGATGCCATCGAACAAATACGAAATAAGAGAACTACTACTCTACACCGCCGATACAGCACGCACATCGCCGAAGAGCCCCCACCTTAGCTGATTGCTGCCGAATAAGCGGATCTATGGGACACCCATCACCCCCAGAGAGGCTTCGCTGCAACGAAAAAAAATTACGCCACCGCCCCCACCTATCGGTGCCCCCTCCTCGAAAGAATGGGCAATCACAGAGAAGCCCGTCGTCATGGATTCTGTAAAAAAGATCGGGCATGCCAAGGAGCAATGCCGCGGTAATCACCCGCCTCTCTCTCCCGGACAGCCCTAATAAGTCGCCTGCGCCCTCTGCCCAGGAGCAGTGCGAGAAGATTTCAGCAAACCTTTTACGGCGTGCAAGGTTTATGGCCACTCTCATGGGCAAAATGCCTAGAAATAATAAGGCAGGAACTCCCGCCGTCGCCATGGCAGTAACAGATCGAGTCCTTAGGCCCTCCTGCCGAGGTCCCATCTATGTGGCACCTCCTTGCCGGTAAATATAAACACGCCAGGTCCAGGCATTTGTGCGACTCACAGCGCGCAAATTTCACCCCTCATAAGGAGGAACAAAGTTCCCTATGGAGCTAGAATTGACCGGCCATAAACTCGTCACCATTGAGGAGCATAAGCGAGTTTAAAGATGATCCTCCCTAAGTGCTAGAGGGTCTGCCCACGACCCCACAGGAAACCAGGACCCTTCGTCTGCGCGTACTTGAAACACATTCCAGGAGGCTATGACGTCATCCTGGGCCAGACTTTGCGTCACTTTAAGCCACAACCATTACGGGTCCCCATTCCCCAATAAATCATCCAAATCCGAGTCCAGTGCCCGGCGGCAGTGCCAGTGCGGAGCCTCGGCAGATCTCCCTTCAGGAGAATCTCGGCCTTAACTCCTCTGCCAGTGCCCCTTAGGCGCACTGAGCAGTGCCAGTCTCCGTCCGTCCAGACAGACGAGACACCACCACATCGCCACCAGCGCCAGTGCCAATGTCAGTGCCTGAGCTGGTCACCTCTGCAAGCAAATCGGCCCGCCCCTCGGCGTCCTCTCTCTGCGCCGCCGCGTTGCTACATGATCATGATTCTGCCCCGCCTTCCTGGGCGATGAACTCTGCGATCTGGCGGTTAATGTCGAGATGGCGAACAAAATTCCTGGGTCAGTTGTCGCGGCAGCTGACCCAGATGGCACCCCTTGCGCCAACGGCCTCGGGCCTCGATTCCCCGACCCAAGGACAGTCCAGGAGGAGAGGTTGCGGCGGAGTTACCACCGGTGTGGGCGATCGCAGGTAGTCACAAGGGCCCGAGCTCTTCTGGCCCTGTGCAAACCTGGCATAGGGCCCCTTCTTCATCTTTGAGCGTCTTGTACCTTTCATCAGGAGAGGATGTCAAAGGCCTTCCGCTATCTTCTTCCTTTCCTTTGGAATTTCTATCCCCTCATCCTTCTCTATACGATCTCGCTTCACACTTTCCCTTACTTACCATAAGCGGCAGTTAATATATGGGATATCATCCTTGTTTGAAATGTATAAATAATTTTTTATTTTGAAGCAGTAAAGAGAGACAGAGTGGGAAGTGCACGCCCTTCACGCCGTCCTTTGGCACAAGGCAGCGTGTCAACTCTTCCTGAAAGAAATTAGCCCTTTGGGTTCTTTTCCCTTATGGGCTGAAGTTAAGCTCTGACCGTCGTCTGTTGGCTGACGGAAGTTGGAAAAACAAAGAGTAAATCATAAATACCTCACTCTGTTATCCTTTATTTTCTCGTATATTATTTACTTTTTGCATTTAATCTTTTCTTTTTTTACGAATCTTGAGTCACAAGACTCCTGCCCTTACAATTTTAACGTTGCCTTTTTAATCACCCGGCAGTGCGTCGCCCTTTAGTATGAAGTAATATCATCGTTGTTGTTCTGTGTAGTTTCCTTTATTTTTATTTACATTTTTTTTTTAATTATCCTAATAGGAGAATGTTATCATATCCATTTTCCCCTTCATTTGTTTTATCCTCATTCAAAAGTCGAGTAGTCTATTTTTAGCTTACACGAGTTGTAAGCTGCAGACGTAAAATTGGCGTCATTTAAGTTGGCGAGTTAAAACCACATGAATAATCTCTTTGCCTCACAGCTGTCAAGTTCTTGCCCCTTCGAATTTAAGCGTTAGGTAGGAAATATTGGTTAATGCTTTCGTCGAGCTTGCTTGAACAATTGGAGGTCGATTGAGAAAGAAAATTGAATTCTATTATTACAATTTTGGTAAAGGGATATTAATTAATACCTACAATACTATTGTCCACGAATGCCGCCTCTTCAAGGCACAACTAATAGCATGCATGTAATTCCAGGATAGCATTAAGAAATCAGTGGGTTTACATTTGTTTTCCTTTTAAATCTTGCCTTGTATGTTTTACTTTTGTTGTTGTTGTTATTTTGTAATTTGGAAGTGTTCTTGGTTTATTTCCTTTGGCGCCCTTTTACCCAGTAAGTAAAGCATTGAAGATAAAGAATGGGGAGAATCAGTATAGTATTTGAGCAATGATTAATTTGCAAGTAGTTCACCCTTTTGTGTTGTATATTCTAAATTGCACTCTGCTCCTAAAGTAAACCTTCAGTTTTGTTGTGATCAGTGTGGCATGAGAGTTTTGCAAATAAAGTAAAGTAAGGTTGTAGCAAAGCAGAAGATATGAATAAAGTCGACGTTTTCTATCTTGCTCATTTTGCTGTTATCAATAATCGCACCGTTTATAAGTGTGAATATTATCTTGCCAGGGAGCTGTAAAGATTAGCGCCAAATCTGCTATGACTGTTCTCCTTTCCTGCTTTGGGTTGGTTTGAACCTTTGAAGGTCGGGGGAAATAAGGGCTCAGAGAAAATATAATAGGATTTGGGGACAGTAAACTGGCTTTGCACTGTTTTCTTGGTACAGGGGAAAGAAAATCGATTTTCTATGATATCCGGGTCAGCGATCTGGGTCAGGACATCGCTACCCCTGTCCAGAAGCATAAAAGGTCAGGGCCAGGATGGCTCTCCCTCACACCCAGCGCTAGCGAAGTTTAAATAACAGTCACGCCTCTCGGGCCGTTGCCCCTACCCTCTCTTCCTTTCGCGCCGTGGATCCCATCGCCGCCCTGTGTTGCCCGTGTTCCATTCACGTGGCCTTAAGTTTGCAAGGGGGATTGCAAGTCTTCAAACGCGAGCTTCGACATTAAACGGCAGCCTTTTCATCGCTTAAGGGCGCCTTTTCGCCCAATCTACGACTTGAAGAAATACCTTGAAGGAGGCTACCATTTGTCCACGCGCTCCGCGTGTTTCTCGGCGAAGGCGTCGTCATCCCTGCGCCCCTACAAATGTGGTAATGTACCCAAAACGGTGCTAGTCGTAGTCTTAGCCCTTTTGCATTTATTAATCTCTGGAGCCTATAAATTTTGTGTTCCCTGATATTCCTTGGTTCAAGCCAGGCCCACGTGTTCACAGCTTCTTTCCTCTGAGTCACAAATGCTTGCCTCGGGACTTAGCGCCTTCAATTGCACCCAGTAATTCAATCCCAAATTCCAGCATTAGATGTGTAGCGATGGGTCCAAATATCATTTCAGAAAGACGCCTGTAGCAGAATTATCCTTGGTCCGTGTTCTGGCATTCCCCGCTCCCCCTTTGGGGGAGGACTTCTACGGCAGTAATTTACCGTATTTTCAGTTAATTTCCTTTGACCTTGTATTGCTATCAAATATAACTATTTTTATATATCCATGTTTCACGCACTTCCCTAAAGTGAAGAGCCCTCCGCTCAAATCTTCCTTTTTGTTTGTGTTTTATATGTCCTGGGTATCTTACAAGGCCATTTTCGAGTAAAAGTAATAATTGTGAGTCATAAGATCACCTGCACCAGAAACATATAAATATATATATATATATATACTCCTTAATATATATATATATATATATATATATATATATATATATATATATATATATATATATATATATGCTATATATACTATATACTATACTATATATATTGTCACGTGCGTATCAAGTACCTGAATTTATTGTTTCAAATTAAATATGCCTCTTCAATAGATACCTGAACTCTCTCATAACATTAATTATTACGACCCAAACTACTCTAAAGGTAACAGTGATCCCTTAAGAAAATCTTATTTATTACTTGAAAAATCAAACTAAGTTCATCAGAATATGTGTGAGGTATCAAAAATTAAACTAGAAATATTCTAGAGTAAAAGGGCATCACTCCACCAAACAACTCTAACTGTTTCCCTGGTCTTAATTCACTTTAGCAAAACTAAAAGAAGAAAACATGTTTATCACTTTGCCTTATGCATACACAATCAATCCTATTCACTGATGATCAATAAATGAAACACTGTTTTTCTAAAAACATTAAATACAAAAATTTATTTTTAAATTCAAAGTTTATAATTAGAATTCACAATTAACTAGAATTCACAAACTGAAAAATTTATTATTACTTGAAAATAACACAACACTTAATTAATTCTTGAACTAAATTATGAAACAAAACTAATTCAAAAAAACTTTATTAGGAATTTAAATTAATCAAGCAAAATTTAAACTGTCAAGAATTACTCCAGATTTAAAAAGAAAATCTTAACAAATGAAATATTAAATCAAGTATGCAATGTTAAATTGCAAGAAATATTTAAAAATGCTACGTAAATAAATGTTACATCACAAACATAAAAAATGTGAAAATATGGAAGAGTTGTAAATGAAAAACACACAAAAATACACAAGATTTATCAATAATGATTTCACTCAGTCAAAATTTCCTAACTTATCATACCATGGTATTAATAAGTAATATTCACGTTGCCTTACACAAACTTGTGAAAACCTCTGTAAATCACTTGCTGCAGCTGCGTTACAACAAAACACACTTTTATTACCAGGTGCCGTTACAAACTAAATAACTTTACTAAATTCAGATCTCAAAAGTTAATGCTAATACGTGACCATAAAACACTACGTCAAAAGTAATCACTTTTTAAGAACGGAGAGAGAGAGAGGGAACCAAACTATCTGGTCTCGGAAATCAGAATGAAACTGATTTTAGAATTCCAGTAATATGTGAAACAATTACATGATGTCATTAAAGCATTTTGGGTGCGAGATACAAAAGTTCTAGAAGCAGGTAGGTGACGTCATTAAAGCATTTTGAGAGTGAGATAGCATGGAGAGATTTCTAGAAGGAAAGTTACGTCATCCCAGCAAAACGTTTTGAAAAGTAGCGTATGTGACTCGAACAATGCATGTAACAACAAGAAGTCACTCGCCTTGAGCTCATATAGGACGAATCGGCATTTGCTATCCAAACCTGTCGTCACTAACCCAAAGCAAATCATTCTCTCTTATCTCAACTGATGACAATTGAAATGAAACAAGTCTTTGCTGGACACACACGTGTTCATATACTACGCTTTTATCAAGAAAGATATTATTCTAAACTATGTTACTATTAAAATTATATTATCAATTCTAAATTATGCTATTAAGTTATTTAATCACATTAGTTCTTTTTTGAGATCTAAGTGCCAGACTAAATATGACACTTCAACAATCATTATCATTACATAACACATGATAAAAAATAAATATGTCAAAATTATAAGGATATATATGCATTACAAAGGCAACACCATGAAATTCACTCCCTCAGAAGATTACTTATCCTGGGTTTGAATCCAACGATTCACAATGGGATAAATAATCTGCTATGACATTATCTTTTCCTGAAATGTTTTTAACTTTAAAATTATATGGTTGCAGGCATAAAGACCACCTGGTCAGTCTCATATTATTTTTCATCTTATTGATGAACGAGATTTGGTTGTGATCCGACAACACTAAAATTTCATTCCTAGGTCGGTTCACATACACTTCAAATTTTTTCAATGCTGTGATTAATGCTAATGTTTCTTTTTTGATTGTTCAGTAAGTTTTCTGATGCTTTTTCAACTTTGAAGACATGAAACATACTGGATGGAAGATTCTGTTGTCATCTTCTTGAAGTAGAACAGCTCCAATTCCACAGTCGGATGCATCAACTTGTATCACAAACTTTTTACTGAAGTCTGGAGCTTGAAGCACTGGTCTTGAAGTTAATATGGCTTTAACCTTCTCAAATGATTCTTGACATTCTGGAGTGCAAACAAACTTTCTTTTCGGACTGGTTAAATCAGTTAAGGGAGCTACTACGGCTGAGAAATTTGGACAAAATCGGCGATAAAGTCCATGCCACGTAGCGCCTCTGTTTCCTCGTAGCAGGAGGGAGTAGCCTTACGGATACCTTCTACATTAGCATCAATAGGAGCGAGAAGCCTTTTCAACTTCAAATCCTAAAGTACCGTACAGTTGCCTTTTCCAAACTCACTTTTTGTAAAGTGATTTAGTAATCCTGCTTCCCGTAGTTTCTTCAACACTTTCCTTAATATCTTCAGATGTTCTTCCCATGTATTAGTATAAATCACAATGTCATCAAGGTATACACCCACTCCTTCTATTGGTCCTAGTAGTTGATCCATCACTCGCTGGAATGTTGCAGGTGTATTCATCAGGCCAAACGGCAAAACAGTGTATTGATACAGTCCAACTTAGCATTCTCATCTAAGGGAATTTGATAATATCCTTTCAACAAGTCCATCTTGAAACAAATTTGGCTTGCCCAATATTATCAAGTAATTGATCAATAAGAGGCAAGGATAATTAATCAGCCACTGATGGAATTTAGTTTCTATAATCAGTACACATCCTAAATGAGCCATCTGGTTTCTTCACTAACACACAAGGAGAACTATAATGACTTGAAATGGGTCCTGCTAATGCATGCTGCAATAAATATTCAACTTCTTTCTTCAAAACATCTCGATGAAAAGGTAATAAGCGATAAGCTCTCAGTTTAAAAGGTTTTCCATCTTCTCTTATCTTTATCTCATGCTTTGTCAGATTGGTATGCCTAGGTACATCTGCAAAAATTTCAGGGAAACTTTGAATCACTTCACTTAATTCACTACTTTGCTCAACACTCAGATGTTTTAGTTTATCTTCCAAATTTTCTAATATTGAAGAATTGTTCATCTTGCTTTCAGCTCACAATTCGTAGCCATCATCGTCCTCTGTAGATGAAGTTGTCTGTGCTATTGACACTTTCAGTTTTAGTCTCTGAAGTAAGGTTTCAGATTCACATGCCATTTTCCTCAGTCGTTTTCTTCTTCCTGGTGTTTCAATCACGCATAAGTTCGATCACTTACTTCTCTATTATCCTATAAGGACAGAAACTTATTGGTAAGGGGAAATCTCTTCACTGGTAAGAACACTAGAACTTGCTGTCCAGTACTAAAATTTCTTAGCTTAGTTTTAGCATCTTATTTTCTTTTAATTTTCTCTTGACTTTTCAAATTTTCTAAAGAGAATTTTCTAATTTCTTTTAATCTTTTCCTCAAGTTCTTCACATATTCTCCTTGGATTTCCTCTTGATTTTCTTCCCAATTCTCTGCAAGAATCTTCAATGGACCTCTAATGTCTCGACCAAAAATAATTTCATTTGGTGAACATCCCATACTTTCTTGATAAGCATTCCTAACTTCAAATAACATCAAGGGTGAACCAGTATCCCATTTTCTTCCTGATTCATTACAATACTTAGTTAACATACTTTTCAATGTCTGGTGGAACCTTTCCAAGGCTCCTTGAGTCTCTGGATGATAAGCAGTTGATAACTGTTGTTTTACTCTAACAAGTTCATCACATCCTGGAATAATTTTGAAGTAAAGTTTGTTCCTCTATCACTTTGCACAATTTCTGGTATTCCAAACTTGGAGAAAAACTCCACCAACTTCTCAGCAATTACCTTTGCACTTATACTTCTTACAGGAATCGCCTCAGGATACCTAGTCACTATGGGCATTAATGTTTAACAGATATTCATTTCCTTTCTTTGTTTCGGAAGTGGCCCAACCACATCTATAATTATCTTGCTAAAGGGTTCTCTCCTAACTTTATGGGATAGCCAGGGAGCTTTCTGAATGGTTTCATTCGGTTTTCCAGCTACCTGGCATGTGTGATACTCTCTGCAAATCTACTAACATCTTGTGAAGTCCAGGCCAGAAAAATACTTATAATCTTCTCAACAGTCTTCCTGATTCCCATATGTCCAGACTCGTGTGCTACTGCTGCTTGTTTCTCAATGGATATGGAATAAAAAATTTGATGGTATCACCCATTCTTCTTCCTGAGTATATCTATAGGGTGTTAACTATACGTGCCAAATCTTCCTTTAGATAATAACAGGTGAGGTTTCTACTGCATCTTCTTGATCAACAACACTGAAAGACAGATCAGCCAACGTTGTATCCCTCTTCTGCAGTTTCATTAACCTCTCTAGTCACTTGCTTAAGGCTGAACTCTCCATATCTGCCTTTCTGCTTCTATCAGGTTCACTACTATATTCAAGACACTTTGGCTACTCAGGAGTCTCTTTAATAACAACAGTAATTTCTTCTTCTTGAGAAACATCTTCATTACTAACATGAGGCTTACTTCCTGGAACAGCTCTTCTAATCTTAAGATCCTTCACTTGATCTTTGTGGTGCAGAGTAAATCCTCAATCTTCACTTGCAAATATAAACTCTACTTCATACTCCTGGTAGTTACACAACTTGGGAAACAGGTGGGGTTATTCTTCTCTAAAAATCTACCGTAGGACTGATATACTGCAGGTTGTCTGTCACTATAGGACAAGAACCAGTGGGTACACCAACTTCATTACCCAGTAAAACATAACTGCACCTTCAGCTAGTGGGTCTTTGCAGCAAATCCAACATTTCCTGTCACCAATTCATAGGACAAGTGCAAGCGGCATATACGGAGTTACCTCTTCTCTCTCCTATACCATTCAAAATAGCAGATCTCTGGTGAGAGATTTCTTCTCCAACTTTAATGGGTGAGCACCACAAACTACCACACTATGGTTACTCCGTATCACGTAATACCTTGACTGGGTACCAGCACACTTCCTCTTGGGTTGTCGTGTCCATAGACATGTGACAAAGCCTCCAAAACACTCAGCCACTCCTGCTTGAAGTTACATTTCCACTGGTTGCTAAACACTCTGCTTGTTTTTAGTCTCAATCTTTACTGCTCTTTAATGGTTTTGCTTCACCTGGTTACCTTTAACCCATGACCAACTGTGAAAAAGGTTTGGTCTGCGACGTAATCTGTTCTTAAAATCTCGTGCGATATTTCTCTCTTCCACATAGCAGACAACGTTGATCTTCTGTATCCATCTTTTGAGAACAGGCTGGATGATGATTTAACGTTATTCAATTGTTGAGGGTGTTACCTGGCTTTGTATTAGCGCAATAGAGAGGATTTCAATTAATGTTACAAATTTGGATGGGACCTGAAATCTGTGTGTTAATTGGTTATAAGTACTTTGACATTATAATTTCTTTCGCTACAAATTATATGATAGTCTTCACTAACGATGTGTTAAACTGTCAAGTTTCTTAACCTCTTAAATAGGCTGTTATGTGTTCCAGGAATTCCTCTAAGATATTGTACAGTTCTACTAACTTATAAATTAATCATAGATTTAACTTTAGCAACCTCGTATCGTTTAAAAACATCATCTTGCTTTGTAGGCATAATCCAGAAACGTTATCTTGTCATCCTTTCTCAAAGATCTGAATCTTTCATTATAATATTCAGGGTCATCTGAGTAAGCTTGCCCAGCACATTGTGTTTGAGTACCTTGCTGCTCACACTGATCAGCTGATAAGGCTAAATGAGCACTTCTTCCTTTACTGTGAGAACACTCTGTAACCACAAGACCGACCATTTATCCTCTGTATCCCATACTAAGCCACCGCAAATTGATAAAAAAACTCATCTGGAGCTGCTTCTGTAAGCTTTGGAATTAACTTCTGCCTCTTACTACATCAAATGAGGTCAAGGTACCTTGAGTAGGGTTAGATGGTGGCCTGGTAATGGATCGACTTTTATTGCTCGATCTCCCCTTTGTATCTGCTCTTCTCTTTCTTCTTCTGCTGCTTTTCTTCTTCTCTTCCACTTTCTTTCTCTTTTCTCTCTATCTTCTCTTTCTCTTTCTGCCTGCATTTCCTCTCTTTGAGCCTGCATCTTCAGCTTAATCAAATGTTATTCAGCTTCTATATGTCTAAGCTCTGCTTCTGCAGCACTTTTCTCTTTCTTTTGCTCATTTTTATCTGTAAATTCTGCCTCAGCTGCATTCAGCAAGCTTAACTCTTATTATCTCCTAACACTGTCTATTTTGCAGAGTCATCAATGCTTGGATGGCAATATATTTGATTTGTGCCTTAATCATACCACTAGACACATTACCCCTACATGCCACAGCTAAAGCAATCCACTGTGCCTTAGTCAGGTTGGATTCAAATAACTCTTGGATGGAACAAGTTGCTAAAAACTTCTGAACGTTGGACAAGAGCCATTTCCTCTAAGTTACTAATCTAAATAATTCACAACACAAAGCAAAAAATAACTGTGTGGTCACTCTCCTATCAAAATATATCCCTAACACCACCAGTATAAACCATAAACCAGAGTGATATTTTGTTTTGTTCCCGGGTCTGGGCACCAAATAATATAATGTCACGATGCATATCATATACCTGGTTATTACACAACTAATTTCAAAATTCAAAAATATACCTCACTTCAGCCAGATACCTGAACTCCCATAACATTAATTATTACGACTGAGTACTCTAAAGGTAACAGTGATCCCTTAAGAAAATCTTATTCATTACTTGAAAAATCAAACTAAGTTTATCAGAATATGTGTGAGGTATCAAAAATTAAACTAGAAATATTCTAGAGTAAAAGGGCATCACTCCATCAAACAACTCTAACTGTTTCCCTGGTCTTAATTCACTTTAGCAAAACTAAAGAAAGAAAAACATGTTTATCACTTTACATATGCATGCACACACAATCAATCCTATTCACTGATGATCAATAAATGAAACACTGTTTTCTAAACATTAAATAAAATTTATTTTAAATTCAAAAGTTTATACTTAAATTCTGAACAATTAGAATTCACAATCCGAAAAATTGTATTACTTAGAAAATAACACAACACTTAATTAATTCTTGAACTAAATTATGAAACAAATTAATTCAAAAAATAAATTAATCAAGCAAAAAATTTAAACTATCAAATTATAAGATTTAAAAAATCTTAACAAATGAAATATTAAATCTAAGTATGCAATGTTAAATTACCAAGAAATATTTAAAATGCTGTAATAAATGTTACATGCAAACATAAAAAAAATGTGAAAATATGAAGAGATTGTAAATAGAAAAACACACAGAAATACACATAAGATTTATCAATAATGATTTCACTTGGTCAAAATTTCCTAAATTATCATACCGTGGTATTAATAAGTAATATTCACATTACCTTACAAAAACTTGTGAAAACCTCTGTAAATAACTTGCTGCAGCTGCGTTACCATAAAACACACTTTTTTTACCAGGCGCCGTTACAAACTAAATAACTTTACTAAATTCAGATCTCAAAAGTTAATGCTAATGCGTGACCACAAAACACTACGTTGAAAGTAATCTCTTTTTAAGAACGAGAGAGAGAGAGGGGGAACCAAACTATCTGGTCTCGGAAATCAGAATGAAACAGATTTTAGAATTCCAGTAATACGTGAAACAATTACATAATGTCATTAAAGCATTTTGGGTGCGAGATACAAAAGTTCTAGAAGCAGGTAGGTGACGTCATTAAAGCATTTTGAGTGTGAGATAATATGGAGAAATTTCTAGAAGTAAAGTTACGTCATCCCAGCAAAACGTTTTGAAGAGTGCCGTATGTGACTCGAACAATGCATGTAACAACATGAAATAACTCGTCTTGAGCTCGTATGGGACGAATCGGCATTTGTTATCCAAACCTGTCATCACTAACCCAAAACAAAGCATTCGCTCTTATCTCAACTGATGACAATTGAAATGAAACAGGTCTTTGCTGGACACACACATGTTCATATACTACACTTTTATCAAGAAAGATATTATTCTAAACTACATTACTATTAAAATTGTATTATCAATTTATAAATTATGTAATAAGTTATTTAATCATTAGTTCTTTTGAGATCTGATGCCAACTAAATAATACACTTCAGCAATCATTATCATTACACATAACACATGATAAAAAGTAAATATGTCAAAATTATAGGAGGATATATGCATTATAAGGCAACATCATGAAAATATATCCATATAATTTTAGCCACTTTAACACGCGATTCCTTTATCACACTTCACTATAGGTAAAAAAAATAAGAGGGAGGGTTAGCATATTTATATTTATACACACACACACAAAAACACACACACACACACACACATTATATATATATATATATATATATATATATATATATATATATATATATATATATATATATATATATATATATATATATATATATATATATATATATATATGTGTGTGT
>NC_089794.1:6899830-6909830 GCF_040412425.1 Macrobrachium rosenbergii | reverse complement strand
AAATAAAAATAAATAAATAAATGTGTGTGTGTGTGTGTGTAATGTATGTGCATGTTTTGCTCTGTATAGCCACATATAGTGGGTAAAAAAAATAAAGTTAAAACTTGAACCTGATAAAATTTGTATTCTAAAAGACACTCATACTGCAAAGGTATTTTCAATGTTAAGATTAAATAGGATATTATGAGCTCTAATTGCTTATACTCTGTACTTAGAGTAAAACACAATAAAAAGAGTAAATCACGTAAAATTTAAAAAAGCATTATAAATTTGTCTATGGGAATGTAAAATAAAAAATAAATAAAAATCGTTTAATTTTTCTAAAAGTGCATAAATTTATTCTTAACTAAATGAAAAAAACTAAAACTCTAAATAAAGAGAAATTATCTTCCATAACTAATTATTTATATCTATCAAAGTTCCTCACCTCCTGCATTGCCTTTATTTTTTATTACTATTTTTTTTATTATACGCCTTTTCGCACAAAGCGTGGAGTGGCCCTGACGCTAATAGCCTTTCGGTTAATCAGAAAGACTTTAGGGATGAGAGTGCTAACCCCACGCCTTTCTTCTTGTCCTTAGCAGACACATGTATTTATTTACAGCTCGGCGAACTGGCTGGGGCTATGCATGAGTAATCTACTCAACCATGGCACCTGTTCTGGATAATTACACCTTCCAAGGGTGGGAGGTGTTCATTTTTTTTTTCAGATTTCTCCAACGATTTTCTGTCTTTCCAAGTGGCACTCATCTATATGCATTTTTATCCGTTTTAAGCTTTAGTTCATTTTGTGGTTAGCTGCCATCCTTCTATCAAATGATGATGAAAATTATGATTATAGTAATGACAATGAGAGAAGATGAAGAAGCTCTATGCAAAATTAATAGCAACATTATTATTACTATTACTGTCATTACTACTGTTACTTTTAGTGTCAGTCAGGTTAGTGACAGTAGCGAACATTATCATTTCTTATATAATTTTCGAGCTATTTTCCTCTCTTGTCTCTCGTGTGTTTTTCTGGGTAGGATTGGGGAAAATCGTCAAGTCAGCGTAATTTATTATTATTATTAAAAATAAATATTATTAAATATTATTATTATTATTATTATAAATAAAAATAATTAAATTATTATTATTATTATTATTCAAATCTCATCCCTTGTTACTTTCACAGAGACAGAAAGAGACTGATAATACTGTAAACTTCAGAGCCACCAAATCGAGAGAAGCCATCTCGGGAAGATGAGGTAAAATGATAAATCCAGCATCCTCAAAAAAAAATAAGAAAATAAGATTGTCTCCGGGGAGCCGGAAGATCAAAAGCAACAAGGTATAGGGGAAGAAATATGATAGATGTCTGGCTTGGATTTCTTGGAACTTTCGTTTAAGAAATTAAAAGGAATTTAATTCTTTTTCATTAAATAATTAAGAAAGGCTAAGAATAAGCCCTTTAGATTTGATGTTTCAAGTGACGCCGGATTCGTCACCTTAGATAAAGGTTGTGTTCAGTAAATTTTGTTACTGGGCTCTTGATAATGAAAAGCCCGTATTGTCATAAGGCCAGTTTTATATACAGCAGCAGCAGCAACAACAACAACAACAAGAACAACAACAGCATTAGTAAAATTAACTCTCTCTCTTGTGTCTACCAATCTAAAAACAAGAGGCCTAATTTGTCAATTAAATAGAGTAACGATTGGGAACCAAGCTGTCTAGTTTACAGGTTATGTTACATTAGTTAATAATAATAATAAATAAATAATAATAATAATAATAATAATAATAATAATAATAATAATAATAATAATAATTAATAATAATACAGGTAGATAGATTACAACACTGAAGAATCGAAGCAGGAACAGTGGTGTTTAGTTCCAGTGTGATAGTTTACTGGCCATTAATATTAGTAATAATAATGCCTTTGATAAATCCCAAACACAATCCACGGAAATTCTCACTTAGCTTGCCCACAGTGGAACTCACTTTAACTTTTCTTTTATATTATCTTATGGATATCTATGTAAGCCCGTCAGGACACAGGCTATAGTATCATTTCCTTGTAAATGAAATAAAATTAATACATAAAGAGAGATAGAGAGAAAGAAAGAGAGAGAGAGAAAGAGTTAAAAACTACTCCACTGACAAATAAAAATAAATAACATTCTAAAATAGACAAAAGAAAGAATAAATTTGTTCATCACCATAAAATAATTCTCCACATTTAACATTAAAATGCTAACAGCTGGAAAAAATAACCTCTCTCTCTCTCTCTCTCTCTCTCTCTCTCTCTCTCTAAACTAAAAAATTTCTGTAAATAAACAGGTTTTGAATACAAATGTGAATCATTACCACTCCCAGTTCGTTGTACACACTGCCTTTCTCTATCGTAAACTGGTGTCGTAGCTTTTTATATCAGACCTGAGTACCATTGAAATGATAGAAAGATGGATTCAGCATTTATAAAAGCTCAACTTTATTGCAGAAAAGTTGTTTTAAGATTTACGATCTTTCTTTAATGGGGGATTGTTTAACCAATTAGCCTGGAAAAGACCTTGTTTTTATTTTATTTTATTTTTTTTTTTATGGTAACTGACGCTATTTTCATTCATTAATAGATTAACTATTTATTTCATTGTTCTTATCTATACCGTTTTCACTGTTTTTAATTTAATTAATATTTTTTATCAGTATATACAAATTACTATATTCTGTATTATACATTCTAAAGTAATTCCTACTGTCTATCACTTTGCTCACTACTTGACAGACATGTTCATTATTTTGAATTAATGCTAATTTTACTAGTACTATCACCGACAGTCATAATAATAAAAGAAATAAAAGATATTTTTAATCAAAATTACATGTATAGAGGAAAATGTCATGCAGAAAAAAGGCTATTCGAAAAATTGGTTTAATTTTAATGTAAAAAAATGAGAAACCTGGACTTCAGATAAATACAAAAAATGGTAAGCATCAAAATGGTATTTTTTTATTATACTCTGACGGTACTGTTTATCTCAGATTCTGCAAGTCCATTAATAATAAAACATCCCTCTTGTTTAGCCATTAAGGGAAATTAATTATTAAAGCGAATACTAATAAATAATATGCAATATATATATCAGGATTGTTGCTCTATTAACAAGGAGAAAATATAAATAAAGTTAAGATTGATGCAAAATTTACTTGTCCAGAAAGATTAATAAGATGAGAAGGTTTTCCAAAGGATAGATTTTATGGCAATGAATTAAATTAATTTTTCTTTCAGCTAACTAAAAATCAGATTTGCTAATCATAGGATAGAATAGATTTTGCAAATTTTACAGTATCATGACGACTTTACTCTTACCTATTTACTTTGCTCTTACAGAAAAAAATTCTTTAAACAAAACGGATTTAATTAAAATGATGATTTCAGAGAGAGAGAGAGAAACTTTGGTCAAGAAGATGTTAGAAACTTTTGGTCAATACAGTTTTAGTACATCAGTTGTTGCCTGCCGTGTCCCGAAATCTTTTTTTCAGAAAATCTCTCTCTCTCTCTCTCTCTCTCTCTCTCTCTCTCTCTCTCTCTCTCTCTCTCTCTCTCTCTCTCTTCTAAACAGTCATTAACTCCATGTGTTGCTCGCTGCCAAAACGTTAAACGCGTAACCCTTAGAACTGGATTCTTGAACTTTTACGTCTCATGCTTTAGAGAGACAAATCGGCAAGCAGATAGTCAGGAAGACGAGAATAATCATTATTATAGGTAAAAAAAAAAAAAAACACCAATGAATGAATATTTGTACGAAGTGTAAGAAAGAAAATATTCCACCCTTTCAATATCAGGCCAGTTTCATTTCAGTTTGAACTAATCATTGGAGTTTGACCCGAGGGGTCTGTTTCTCAAACAATATTTATATTTTTCATTCCAAGTACAGGAAAAATTGGACGACTGCAAGGTATGCAACTGAGAGTTGCATATTCGCACAAAAATCATTTGCAAATGCTGCAGGGTTACAAAGAATTCATTTTCCGAAAGAAATTCATATGTACTGCTCTCCCATATTGGAACATTTATATTTCACTTTCAGTATGTAAAGCAGAAAGGATATATGAATCTATTATATAGAACAGAGGGAATATAATTTTATTTAACCCGAAAATGTCTATCGATAAAGGGAATAGAAGTGGAAATTCAGGAAATGTTGGTGATTATCACGGAAGGGGGAAATGTTAAAAAAGTTTATCATAATTTCACATCCTGTATATTACAATTAATTGAAACCTTCCTGCATATTAGGGGACTCTGGTACAGCTTCAGAGCTGAATTCCACACGCATGCACATTATATATATATATATATATATATATATATATATATATATATATATATATATATATATATATATATATATATATATATATATATATATATATATATATATATATATATATATATATATATATATATATGTGTGTGTGTGTGTGTGTGTGTGTGTGTGTGTGTGTGTGTGTGTGTGCGTTTGTATGCGTGTCTGTATCTGTGTTTAGCGTAAACCATCATTTTACGTTAGATTCTGAATTACGTATGAACCTCCAACTTCCACAACATCAGCAACTTCATTGAATTGCAAGTATGGGTCATCAACAGTGACCAGAGCCCCTTACAATCACCATGACATTCCCTTCTTTCTTGCAAGCACTATATCCCTTTTCGGGCGGTAAGGCCCTTCCTTTCATACCTTCCCCACACCCCCGCCCTCTTCACTCTTCGGGCTAATTTTAGGTTTTGCATTCTTTTCACACTCCATTTTGTCCACAGTTTTACCAAACCATCTCAAATATCGTGATTAATCTTTTCACCTACACTAACATCTCTTCCCTTATAAAGTTGTTCTTATACTAGGCAGAATTCCAAGAATCCATTTCTACACGTTTTAACTTTTCTTTCATTTGCACTGACCATTCGTACTTCACTTCCTTATAACAAAACTTGGCTCACAAGTATCTTTATATATTTCAACTTTGTCTTCCATTGACATTCCTGTCATCCTAACACACGTACACACACACACACACTCTTACATACATTATGTATGATAAATTGATAAATTGATAAGTTGCTTCTGGTCCTGGCCAAAGTAGCTGCACAGTTATTACTCCTTATATATAGGTTTCAAGTTTATCCTAAAATATAGTGACTTCGACATCAAATGACACATTGGGTAAACGCATACCTATTGTTTCCTATCATGTAAAATACTTCCATTCTATCAGTGCTGTCAAATTCGATATGGCAGCATAGCAAAACTGTCATTTTGCTAAGGCTGGCTAAAAAAAACTCACGTTATGGCTCAGGGGCATTGCCACTATAGTATCGGATGCGGTCACCACATGACGGTTTGAGTGAGTTTTGGATCGCGATAGCTGGGTTTTGTTTCTTTACCCCTCCTAATTTAGCAGAGCCATTATCTCCGTAAGGGTAGGGGAGGGGGGAGAATCTTCACCATTATCTGCGAAAAAAATGTAGATGAACAGTGGAAATACTGATTTGAGGGGCTCACAAGGGGACAGTGTTGCAGATTTGAGGAGCAGGTCAGTGCAGTGGACAGGCTGAAGGTTTCTCAGAGGAGATCAATGCACTTGACAGTAAAGGGGATGGTCAGCTTTGGTAGTTCTTTCTCTCGAATCCTTCAGGGTCATGGGGGCTTAAAAAAACTTGGCAAACTCAGGATGTAACTTTATAACTGGATTGTTATAGCAGCAAATACAATCACTTTGACTAAACACGGTAGGGATGTGACTATATATATATATATATATATATATATATATATATATATATATATATATATATATATATATATATATATATATATATACATATATATATATATATATATATAATATATAATATATATATATAAAGAACATCTTGTATATAAAGATATATCTTCCTATATCTTGGCAATATATATATATATATATATATATATATATATATATATATATATATATATATATATATATGTGTGTGTGTGTGTGTGTGTGTGTGTGTGTGTGTGTGTATAAATGTTATAAATTTAAGTTAGCAATAGGACAAGTGGCGTGTGGGTTCTCCTCTAAGTCTAACAAAGAATTTGCTTCCGCAGGAACACTAAGGTCGCTTTCACTTAGCAGGAGTGGTGGGTAAGTGAAGATTAAGTATAAGCTCTGTCCTATAGGTTTTACACTTGCCACCCAAGACAGCTGCTATTTAAGACTTGGTTTTGCTGAAGTCTAGTGGTCACGAAAGTGAACTGAAGTTACAAGAGTTTTTCCCCCAGTTATGAGAGAGACTGGAACTATGCTCTTCACCGTACTTCCCTCTGCCCTTTTACCTAGAGTCTCTCTCTTTTCAGCACGATTAAAAGTACATGACATCACAAACAGGTCATATTTTGAGTGACAACACCACTTTCGTCATTCAGTATACATATTCTTGCTTCATACAGGTGTATTCATCATATGTATACATCCCAGTTGCCCAACTGATCCAATATGCTGTCGCATTGTGGTTGGGTTACCCTTAAGATTGCGAACATCCTTCTCTTTGGTCCGTGATGTCAACTAAGCGTTTCTCTAATCGCTGCCAGTTTTTTTTTTCTTTTCATTGAAAGGGTTAAACTCACATTATTTACAATTACAATATTTACAATATGGTTACTGTTAGCAACAATCGTTTGCCAATTGCTCCCTTGGTGGGTTGCTGCCTCCTTTGTTTGTGTTTGTTTTTCTTGCTGGTGAGTTGACGTATGTTGGATGGTGTCAGACTTCGCCAGTCAGGTCCAGGGTAGTAGCAAGTCAGCTTTGAAGCAGCAGCAGGTATAATTACCTGTGAGTTCATTTTGGATGGGCCTTTTTTTTTGGATTCTCATCCTTCGGCAGAAAGCAGCAGATTTTGAAGTGGCACCTTGTTCGATGGATGCGATGGTTGTTGTATCAACTCTGTCGCGATCTTCTGGTGTTGGAAGACTGTTCCTGAAGGCTAGATGGTTGCCGTACCGGCTCTGTCGTAGTTGTCTGTCCGTAGTGAGTCAGTCTGCAAGATGTTGAGGACCACTTCGTCTGCTTCAACAACTCGACATTCTTCTGTATGTGACCTCAACCCTGTTGTGATTATTGGATTTGTTCAACCCTGTTGTGATTATTGGTTTTGTTCAACCCTTTTATGGTTATGGTATTTGTTAACCCCATTTGTGGTTATTGTGTGATTAACCTTATGGTTATTTCTTATTATTGAAGTCATTATCCTTAAGTATGTTTTGCCTTATTTTTAATTGACTCTATTAAATGGATTTACTGTGCTGGCCATATTGTTTATGTTTATGGATTAATAATTTTTTTTTTTTGTGCTGCTCCGATAATTATTGATTTGGCTCATGTTTATGTTAATTGATTTAAATTTTGTACTGACTCATATATTTTGATATTTTTTAACTGGCTCCTTTTTTATGAATTTAAAGGCCTGACTCATTTTGAATAAATGTACATGTAAATATGGTAAATAAATTAATATTAAGGTCACTTTTTCATTTTGTTCTGCTCCTTCCTCCTTTGTTTGTCACCTCTCCTCAGTCATTACAACCCAATTGCTTATTTTGTTAAGAACCTGTTGATCTCGAAGTAGCAAGATCGTAAGATTGGCGACCTTGCCAGGATTGGTTCTGTTTTGGCTGGTGGGGGTGTGGCCACATCGGGGGGGGGGGAGATTGTTGTGTGTAAAAAAAATTTGTTGTAAATTTTTTTTTTTGTTAGGTAGGGGGTGTTAGAAACAATCATTTGCCAATTGTTCTCTTGGTGGGTTGTTGCCTCCTTTGTTTGTGTTTGTTTTTCTTGCTGATGAGTTGACATATGTTGGATGGCATGAGACTTTGCCAGTCAGGTCCAGGGTAGCAGCGAGTCAGCTTTGGAGCAGCAGCAGGTATAATTATCTGAGAGTCCGTTTTGGATGGGCATTTTTTTTTGGTCTCTCATCCTTCTGCAGCATGCAGCAGATTTTGAAGTGGCACCTTTTCGATGGACGCAATGGTTGTTGTATCAACTCTGTCACGATCCTCTGGTGTTGGAAGACTATTCCTGAGGGCTAGATGGTTGCCGTATCGGCTCTGTCGTAGTTGTCCATCTGTAGCGAGTCAGTCTGCAAGATGTTGAGGACCACTTCGTCTGCTTCAGCAACTCGACATTCTTCTGCATGTGACCTCAACCCTGTTGTGATTATTGTATTTGTTCAACCCTGTTATGGTTATGGTATTTGTTAACCCCATTTGTGGTTATTGTGTGATTAACCTTATGGTTATTTCTTATTATTGAGGTCATTATCCTTATGTATGTTTTGCATTATTTTTAACTGACACTATTAAATGTATTTACTGTGCTGGCCATGTTATTTATGGTTATGGATTCAATAATTTTTTTTTTGCTGCTCCGGTAATTATTGATTTAGCTCATGTTTATGTTAACTGATTTAATTTTTTATGAATTTAAAGTCCTGACTCATTTTGAATAAATGTACATGTTGTAAATATGGCAAATAAATTAATGTTAAGGTCAATTTTTCGTTTTGTTCAGCTTCTTTCTCCTTTGTTTGTCACCTCACGTCAGTCATTACAGCCCAACTGCTTATTTTATTAAGAACCTGTTGATCTCGAAGTAGCGAGATCGTAAGAGTTACAGTATACATCAACAAAATATACATAGGTATTTGGAGGACACCGCTTCTCACGGGGCCAGTTGTGACTTCTAAGGATTGCTCTAATCGCGTTTCTTAAGTCACTGCTATTGAATTAAGCATTTCTTAAATCACTGCCATTAACTAACAGTACACTCATCGCAAGATTGCTCTCTTTCCCAGGATCCCGTTTGCAGTCTCGAATGCCAGCAATAGTCAGCATCTCTCTAATTAACGGAAATGTCGTTCAAATGACTTTCTAATCGCTGCCAAGTGTCGTCGATAAGCATGACACGTACTCTCGATACCCAGGATCCCCGTTAAACACACACACACACACAGATATATATATATATATATATATATATATATATATATATATATATATATATATATATATATATATATATATATATATATATATATATATATATATATATATATATATATATACATATATACATATATACATATATACATATATATATATATATATATATATATATACATATATATATATATATATATATATATATATATATATATATATATATATATATATATATATATATATATATATATATATATATATATATATATATATATATATATATATAGATAGATAGATAGATAGATAGACAGACAGATAGATAAATAAAAGGGTCCATAAAATAATATATATATATTTTTTTTTCCGTGGTTTTAGTTTACACTGTTAGCAACAGTAATTTATATTCTGATTGGGTACGGAAAACGTAAAAAAGAGGAAAACAAAGGAGAATTTGATCTGGTTACTGAAATATTTCCTGGGCACATTTCACTGCATAAAACATTATGGACAAATGATGTGTGACAAGAGTATACTGTACAGTATATAAGGCATGAAAATGACAGAATAATGTGCACTGAGGGTGCCAGTACAACGTTGGTGGTAGACAAGGGAGATTTCTGGGATGACCGCTGAGCCAGGATGGATTTTCCGGGGCGCGTGATGGTCCGACTTGCGATTTAAGGGCTTTATCGAAACTCCAAGCAATGGCGTGTGGGCTTGTGTATACTTTTTTTAGGATGCAAGAGGGCATCGATGGGGCCAGGTGTTGGGGACGTCTTCATTCCATATCTTCCATCGAGTCTGTTGGGCTTTGGTTCAGGGTGCATAACACTGAACACCTGCTTGAGGAAGAGACCAGCTTTTTCTCGGTGAAATCCGATTTCTTTTAAAGTATCCTCCTGACAAGAGGGGAAGTTTTACTAACCATTTGAAGAACATTTTCTATAGTTCTGGCGATGACAATAGCGCTT
>NC_089794.1:6864830-6884830 GCF_040412425.1 Macrobrachium rosenbergii | reverse complement strand
TGCTTTTGTGTTTTGTCTTTAACCAAAGAGTAGGCCCTTTGCAAATTATTATTTTTTTTTTTTCAATTTTACAGTCTTTAATTTTTGGAATCCCAGTTCACATTCTAAGAATTTCCCTATTAATAATAATAATAATAATAATAATAATAATAATAATAATAATAATAATAATAATAATAATGTCTTTCATTTTTAGTATCCCAGTTCACATTCTAAGAATTTCAATAATAATAATAATAATAATAATAAAGGCTTTATTTCGCATAAAATACGCTGGAGTTAATTCTATACATAGAAGCTAAACTACAAAATACCAAAAGTAGAAAAAAATTACAGTTTTAATACATGTGCGTTTAACAATGTTAAGCATATGCTAAAACCCTCCATATCCCAAAAACAAAATTATCACTGGTCATCAGCATGTTCGTAATTTTTTTTTTTTTTTTTTTTTTTTACTTGATGTCTTCAATCTACCCAACAAGCTCACCACTGCTTTGGGTCTCATCTCATTAAATGTTGATATACCAAGCTGAACGCAAAAATGGGAAATGCGAGGTCGCGTTGTCTAGTTAAACAATCTTCTGATACTATTATTAAAACACACTCTCAACTTGGCAATGTATGACATCTTCACTTTAAAATCAAGGGATACACAATAAAAGGACGTTCAAAAACTCGTGAAAAGAAGACATTTCACATTAGCTTTGCAATCTGGGAAGCTTTGCAGTAGAATATTTGCTCTAATGCACAAACCCCTACACAAGTTTGCAGCATGATTGTCATCATTGTTATTCGAGGTGAGGGTGAAACCCAAATACTTAATTTCTTGTACATATTCAGCTGCAATACCATTAATTTTAACATGATCCTGCGGCAGTTCATATTGTTCTTGCAGTTGCTGAAAATCATGCATTTAGTCTTTTGAGCATCTACACTTAGTTTCCCAGAATTTATGTATTTAGAGCACTCATCAACCAGGCACTGCAAACCACTCAGCGATGGACAAAACACAACAATATCATCAGCATAAATTATATGGTTGACAATCTCACTACTCAGGACGCAGCCAATTTTGTGACTACTAAGATTTTCCGATAAACTGTCCATCTACTGTCTATAAGCTGAAAAGATGGGGTGATAACACACAGCCTTGTTTTACTCCACAAGTAGCACTAAATTCTTCCGATATATCCGTAACCCATTTTGCATTCATTTTTTGGGTCGAATACCAGTATTGTTAATGCTAACAACATAAGCTGGAAAACCCCTTTTTAGCATTATTTCAAATGAATATTTACACATATCGTCAAATGCCTTCAACATGTCCATAAAACAAGAATATACAGGTGTGCTGTGTCTATTGTATTCAATAGTCGCGTTTTTTCAGAATAGTTATGGCCACGTCAGTTCCATGTTTTGCCTTAATACAAACCGATGATCTGAAGTAGGCAAGAAAGCTGAACATTTATCAGTAATAACTGCCTCCAATACCTTTGACAAAACCGTTGAGAGAGAAATTGGTCTATAATTACTTAAACTGCTGATGCCACCATTTTTATCCTTAACGATAGGAACAATCATAACTCTCAACAATTCTTCTGGGAGAAATGAGTGACCAAAACAACAATTAAAGAGTGAACTCAATAAAACGCACAACACAGGATGGGCGCATATAAGGTGTTGAGCAGTTAACCCATAATGGCCAGGATTGCTGTTCCTTTAATTGCCCTTTTTACATCATCAGCTGTGACCTCAGTATAACCACCTGCCTGGATAGGAGTAGAATTACGATGCGAATCATATTTAAATATCACCTTATGGCGGTTGCTCCATAAATCACAAATAGCATTCCTTCCGGAGGTATTTTCAAACACACTCAGGTAGCTTAGATTTAATATTTTTCTTCTTGCTAATTTTCTTCCAAAAAATTCTTGATTTCCCTTTGAAATTATTCGCAATCTTCCTATTTACAATGTTTTCTCTTACCTTTTGCAGTATTTAAAAGCCCACTTTAAACGTCGTCTTGAACACGTCATTTCCCAGTGTATGGTTTACCATTGTGCCTCTACCATTTATAACTGTTTCTCGCCTCTCGGTGTTGGTCGTCTACCAGTTCATTCCACCCAGGGATCTCTTCATAATTAGGTTTTGACCGCAATGCACTACCAGATGACAATAAGGCTGTAATGGTATTATTATAATAATCACGTATTAATGATCTGCGTACCAGATTTAGACACTCATTATTTGTTAGATTCATGTGATTCCCTCTAAGTTTAATTATTCACGAACAAATTAAACAAATTAACAACATATATACCCCCATTGGTTTATTTATAAAAAGTGTTACAGTATAAATGTTGAACCCAGGTTTTTAAAAAGGGCAACCATGGATATTTTTATGGATACTTATTGATGTACAATAGATTTTTTTTTACTTGCTGAAAAATGGCTGATGAAAATTGCTATTGTTCTTTTATATTAAGTGAAGTTCTATAATGATTTAGTGTAGACTTACTGCTATGTTTAAAAACACTTTGCAACAGGAGCTTTTAAGATTATCATATGACATATATATATATATATATATATATATATATATATATATATATATATATATATATACATAAATATATATATATATATATATATATATATATATATATATATATATATACATAAATAAATATATAAATAAATAATTATATATATATATATATATATATATATATATATATATATATATATATATATATATATATATATATATATATATATATATATATATATATATATATATATATATATATATATATATATATATATATATATATATATATATATGTAATATTAACACACACACACACACATATATATATATATATATATATATATATATATATATATATATAGAAAATTATACATCATATATATATAGATGTGTGTGCAATATGTCGAATGTGTGTAGAACACACTGTGTGTTGTTTGTGTGTGTGTCCGTCCTGGATACATGTAACTACTAATCTGGATTTGATGGCTCCACAGAAGAATAATACATAAATTTGGCTAAATTCACACTTCTACTGCTGCATCGTGTAGAAAATTCCTACATCATTACCTGTATCAACCAGATGCTTAAAAGGCTCATCAGCAATATGTCGAATAATATAGAACACACTGCTCAGCTCACCTCTATTTTGCACGGTCTCTCACGCTTCCTGGATACATAAATTCACTTACTTCATTGGGGACAAAATTAATCTGGTATTTGAACAGGGAAACCATTTACTCAATCTACGTTTTCTCCAACTGAGTGAAAATTGTGGACACAATTTGGATGATTCCGACATTTGTCTTTTCGATCTCCGACGTTAATTAGTGTCTGATGATTGAGGTATGATAGGAGTCAGTGTTTTGTACCCTGTCGTTTCTGGTTCTTTTGTGATCGCCGTTCGTTTCACAATCCCTATTGCGGGAAATCAGTGGAAAATAGCCTCTTTTATCTATTTTGCAATTATTTCCCTTTATTTGACCTACAAATATTAAACAATGAAGTTTATTCAATTATCTTAATTTCACATTTGTTTTATAATCGCCAATACATTTTATTACGCCATCACCTTTCCCCAGCCTGGTTATTTATCCCAGAGATATAAACATCTTATTTTTTTGTGGTGTGATTCTTATCATAATCAATTTAAATTCAGTATGTTTTTTTTTTATAATTGGTGATGTAATAAAAAAATTTATTTAATTTATTAAGTTTTTTTTAATATGTCTGAGGTTTTGAAATCAGAATTGATTATATTCTACATCACGTCAAGCGTTTACATCAGACCATCTTTATAACAAAGATATGTATTTCTACTTATTATTATTATTATTATTATTATTATTATTATTATTATTATTATTATTATTATTATTATTATTATTATTATTTAAACAGAATACGTCAAAAAGTCTGTGATGGATTAAAAAGCCATTTTTTTAAAGGATTAAAAATATTAAAAATGGAAACAATGAATAAAATGGAGAAAAAACAGATGGAATGCCAATCAGAAAATCCTTCTGCTTCAAAGGCAGTGTCTAGGCATACTTTGTTCTTCTGTGTATAACGCCAATTGCCGATGGTGCATAAATATAGACTGAAGGTACCCTGGTCAGAGCTTCTGAGCTGTAGGCTACGTCCAAAGGGTCTGAGCTCCTTGGGTCGGTATTCGTTTGCATTAGCAGTCTGGCTAGTACAGATGGTAAACGTGTTGGCCTCGTAGTTTCTGGGACCAGCTTTCGCACCCGTCAAGGAGCGGATAGTGAAACTGTCTATTGGATGGTTACTGCCATGAGTGACGGCATGGTGGGGGGTTGAGGTTTACTCGGCTGACGTCCGCCCGAGAGGCAACAGCCTGGGGTTGGACTGAACCAACAACTTTAATTCTAACTTTAGCACCATTTTTTTACGCCATGGGTACAACAGTACATTATAAAGCAGAATTTAAGGCTTTATGTTCGAAGATTCAAGACAACAGAGAGTAGCATCATAACTTTCTTTAAACATACGAACAAAGCAAATATGGTGAAATAGCAATTGTTAGCAAAAACCATCCTGCTACCAAGAAGAAAGGTGCTAAGAATCTAGTTTATTCGAAAATTCTGGAAAGAAATATAAAAGAATCCAGTTTTATAAAAGGAAGTGTGTTAAGAATATTAATAGCAACCTTTAAATGTAGAAACTAGAGCTATTTACTTTGAAAGAAATGTGTAAAATGTATAAATGTGAAGGAGTATAGTTAGTCCGGTCCAATGAAATAAGTGACAGCTGAATTGCGAGACCCAGGCACTCTAAAGAAACAGACTAGTTCACTGTGCTCTCACCCTCAGTCATAAACGAGGCTTAGGTTTCCCCATATTATGACTACTAATATTTATTTGCAATGCATGTATATATGTATGTTTTTAGCACTGTCACCCCAGTATATTTAGAGTAAATTTTTACCACTAAGGATGAGCCTTCTTGAAAATGTCCGAACTTAGTAAGAAACCAGTCAAGATTTCATACTTTGTGCCTCATTATTCCCTGAGGTACTTTGCATTACAAAATCATGCACTTTCTGTATGTTGCTTGATTTTTGTGTAGCCTATACATATCCAATGCTATGGAATTGTTGTTTCTTTTAGTTAATGAATTCGGAGCCTCTCGGCTCCCACATATTCTAGTACTAATCTTTAATACTACATTGCTCTTAACTACTGGTGTTTATGATTTGCATTGCGATGGGGCGAGGGCATTGCATCACCCTCAGAAAAAAGTCAGTTTGAAGCGGTAGTCAAGTTTATCAAATCACAGGTCGTGGCAATCTGCCATAAATACTGTATCAGCTCACATATGTTTTGTTCGCACGCAGTTTTACTTATGATTGCATTGATAGTTTGCGTAATAAACAATAACACGGAACATTTGAGTCTTTCACCCCATTCTGGTCTTCCTCTCTTCCTCATTACTTCCGAATCGCTTATTCTAGCCACCAGCCTAATATCTATACTTAATGTCTCCTAGTCATCATATTTGAAAACCCCCTGATCTTTACAGTCAACCCTCATGTCTACAAGTCAATCCTAACGTTTTCAAGGCACGCTTTGGCATTCACTCACACAGACACAAACACACACACACAGAATAAAACAAACAAACAGACTCACCTGATAACATCTATCGGAATTATTCGTAAAATAAATTCTGCGTATAGGAGAACGGAAAAATTTTTTTTTTATCTGAATGCTTTTATGAAAAATTAGAAAACTAAAACAGATATTCAAATAAGCAAAACCCATTAATCATAAAATATCAGTAACACAGAAAAACTCTTTTTTCAAAATATATTGATTTCTTCATTAAAATATTTATGCATTAATAATAATAATAATAATAATAATAATAATAATAATAATAATAATAATAATAATAATAATAATAATAATCAAACCTACAGTGTGCTTTTCTAAATGCGGGGAGTACAGTAGGGTGTATTAACGAGGAAAAATCGATCTTACCAAAATTCATGTTTCATGAAATAGAATAATTTCTACTCATTTACCAACAGCTGGGTTGTATACACACTCACCATAATTATCATTACCAACGCTGCTTACAGCTAATTAACATTTACCAGGGTAATGAATCTCATTATCATAATGATGTTTTGGATAAACACGATTTTCTTCTCCGGACCACTGCTTGCTGTTTCGGGATTTTTAAAAATATTTGTTTTTGTATCACGAAAACAACGTGACCACAGCAGAAAATGCAATATGTGATCTTCTATAATCCATAAAACTAAAATCTTTTTGGATAAGCACTGTAATATCGTATACACACACACACACACACACACACACACACACACACACACACACACACATATATATATATACATATATATATATATATATATATATATATATATATATATATATATATATATATATATATATATAGGCTATATATATATATATAACCTGGTATATATATGATCCCGATGCATGTGAGTCAGAAATATTAGTGTTTTCTGTTCCACACAGTGATTGTGTGTGATGATTTCTATATATATATATATATATATATATATATATATATATATATATATATATATATATATATATATATAATATAAGTTTGATGGTTTTAACTGGTTCCCCGCTGTTCCCACAACTTAACCAGTAAAGACAGGTCGATGGAAATAATAAAAAGAATATGTCGAGTTTTTGAGGGGGCACTATACATGCGACATAGATCATGACCGTTTTAATAAATTGACCACGAGCTGCTCATCTTTGAACAGCGTGCGGCTGTCCTCAGCGTTCCATGTATTCTGGTTTGGGTTTTGTCCCTGTTGTGCAGCTGAGGGCTGTCTTGGTGGATGGAAACCTGTTGTTTATTTTTTTTTACTTAAAAAAAAAATGGTTTTTGGTTTTTTTGTATTTATGGCCATGGGTTCAAGTCTTTCACCAATTCCTAAGCCAATATCTTTATGGAATGGTTTGAAAAGGAAGAGGTGGGCAAATATAAATAAAGGAACTTAAATATATAAATGGGTAAGATACGTGGATGACATCTTGATCATTTACAATTTATAAATATTCTGCTGGAAGATCTACACAAGTCTCTAGAAAACATAAATAAACTAAATGAACACATCAAGTCCACATTAGAAGAAGAGAAGGAAGGAGAAATTCTTATGCATTGGATGTCCTGTGTGTGTGTGTGGGTGTAATTTAAATTCAAGGCTTTATTCAAAGGATTTTAAGACACACACACAATTCATACATACATATATTCTCCAGTCATAGGAGAGAAATGAAAATAGGATTAATGACAGGTTGGCCATCTGCTGGGCTTATGCATTTTTATTTGCAACGCAAACCGGAATTTTTAGAGGGAAGAGTGGGATTTACCTGAGGAGAGTTTTAGGAGATTAGGCTATACCTAAAGTTATTGGGGTGGGAGTAGTGCACATATCAAAGCAAGGAAAAACTATTTTGGGGAGAGGGAAAGGATTGAAAAGGAACATTTTTCCCAGAATCCATATAGGAAAGAAAATAACGTTTACAGTATCTGCTGGCTAATATTTCTTCCCAACAACCTTTCTCTTGTTTCACCCATCAACAGGATTATGGTAAACTAATTTCTTTTAAATTGATAGAATAATTAATATTGCCTAAAAAACTATTCCATTAGGAATAAATTAGGTTAGTTAAACAAAAAGTCGATAGAGGAAGGAAATAGCCTTTACCAATAGATTAGGGGTTTAGTATGGTCAGTACATACATCCGTTGTCTGAAGCAAGGGGAAACTGTGTCGAAACTGGCAAATCATGTAAAAGAGCGGGACCAAAGCAAACAACATCTGCAGAGAACATTTAATTGGCATTATAATAATTGTCTGTCGGCTTTTGCCAAACACTGTTGGCAAAAATGATCGGTAAGAATTAATTTAACTGGGAAAATATGAGTTTTCTGTACAGGAACACCAACAAAACATCTAGACTGGTTGTAGATATATCTATATAATATATATATATAATATATAGAACGCCTTCAACTTGCGCCAGCAAAACGATGGCAGGGAACACCTGGAAATATATTGAAGATAGCATATCTAGATAAATATATATACTGGATCGACATCGTTAAATGAAAGTAGCATAGATAGTATTTTCTAATTCCGCTTTAAGAAAAACGCAAGAGAACTTTGCACGGAAAACGGACTTTATCTGAACTTTCAGTATTTTCAGTTTTATTCAGAGAAATCATTGACTTCATCATGTCTGAATGAGATGGCTGGTTGAGTTTGTGTATGTCACATATCATTTAAGGCTTTTATTAGATCTTCATCAATTTATGAATGTTTTTAAAAGTTTTTTCCACTAGTAGCACAGGGACATTGCTCAGATATAAATTTTTTTACAGCCGGACTGAAAAGTGCGTTTGCTCATTGTACGGATACTTGATAATGTGAAACTGTTTGTACCAAGAAAGCATTTATTTTGTAACTTGTTTTTTTAATAATGAAAACTAAAAATTAGATACCATCCAGTTTGAATTCTTAGGATTCCATTTTGTTAAGTAGAATACACACATATATAGATATACATTATACATACACACACACACACACACACACACACACACACATATATATATATATATATATATATATATATATATATATATATATATATATATATATATATATATATATATGTGTGTGTGTGTGTGTGTGTGTGTGTGTCTGTGTATGTGTGTGTTTGTGTGCGTGTGTACATCAAAAATGTACTTCGATAATAATTTTTATTTATCAAAATAGCTGATGCCGTCTATGTTTGTATCCCAAATATGAAATTGGAGTAATATAGTCCAGCATGGAAGGAAACAATAAAGGAATGCAGAATCGTCTATTGGAATTATCAATAGATAGTGAAGCCTCTTAAGTATTATAAGAGATAATTATTTTAATCATGGCGTTTGCTTTAGAGGTAAAAAAAATAACTTGGGTTATATATGCTTGTGTAATCCTGGTCATTCTATACAAAATAACTTTTTGTGTAGGTAGTATGTGTGTGGTATACCACTTTTAAATGTCATTGAAAACAAATTTATTGAATTAAAAATAAAGGAAGATTTAATGGGGATAAATATTAACCGAGCCCACAATTTTTTTTTTTTTTTAGGAATACCTCAGTATCAGTAATAATGCAACCATCACTACTGGATGAAATATTTTTGAAAGTTTATATATACTTGCAGTTTAACATGATAAAAGTTCAACTGAAAAGGCAGCAAATATCTGAATATGAATGTTGCAATATTAGAGGGAAAAATGCAGGATTCGATTCTTTCATTTTCTGGTGGATTAGAGTATGATTATCGTTCTTTAATTCATGGATCCTCCAACTCTTAGAATGGCATGGCTTGTTTAGGTCATTCCCAGAACAAGAAAATGTTCGAAAAAAATGCATCAGAGAGAGTAGGATCAACATTCTGTGTAGAAAGTGTGAAGGAATGACGGACGGATAATATTTCAATTGTCCGAAATAAAATGATAAAATCATTCTCAATCACAGAAAAGTTTTCAACATATATTTGTAGGAGCATTCCTCAGAAGATATATACTAACGTTGGAATTGTTCCAGAAGTTAGGTTGACTACTCTGTGACATTTACGCGTACTAAAGGAAGCTTCAGCAGAAAGAAAATTATAATAAAAATGCTTCGAACAAAAATATCTAGAAATTGTATCTGCTCTTGGAGTCATTTAAGTAAATAAAACCGTTGAAGTCTTTTGATAATGATGAGCTGATCAGGATGTTTGATGACAGTAAAATTGGGAGAAAAGTTTTCAAAACTTCTCATTTAAAAAAAAAATTACCATGAATTACATTTTGATTAACAATGATTCGCTTAATGTTCCACCTCCAGGTTGCCCATCATGATTGTGCTGATTTCTTATTGTTGAGACAGAATGCTGACATGTTTTGTGTTTTTACAACGGAATTTAATTTTCAAGCAATATTTTCCTGATATTTATCATTAGTTTTACTAGAAGAAATTAACTCTTACATGATAATAATTAAAAACGTGAAATTTTTAAGTCTATTCTATGCACTATTCTATGCACTTCTAGTTAACAGACACTTTTGGAGTCTGCCTTTCTGATGAGTAATAAAGTCTGTTGAGTAAAAACGACCTTAATTATAGCTTGCACTAGAATACTTCCTAGAAATCTTCCGACTAACAGTAATCCCACATAGTTCCTAATATAAACTAAATTGGAAACTTGGACTGTACACTTAACATTCAGTGCCACATCTAAGATGACAGCTCAGGAAAATATAATCATAATATTCTAGCTAAGCAAGTACAGAAGACTGCTAAGTTGAGGTGCTACTTTGAATAACTGGTTACTCTTAATTCTTTAATGTATTCTATATATATATATATATATATATATATATATATATATATATATATATATATATATATATATATATATATATACACATACACATACACACAGTACACACATACACACACACACACATATATATATATATATATATATATATATATATATATATATATATATATATATATATATATGTATATATGTTTGTGTTAAAAGTTTGTTTTTGCGTAATATTCCATTTTACAACAACTCCCGTATATATTATAAACAATGAAAATGAAACAGGGATGATTAGGTATACCAAGCTTGGGAAACGAACACTGGATAAAACGTCATGGAATCGCTTATCTCAAACTGAGTCAATATTCTCTAAATTGACACATCGTTCCCTTCCTTCAAACTTGCCTGCAAAATCAAGTGATTCAGAGGTTCTCCTAATAGACTGGGAGGAGATAGAGAGAGAGAGAGAGAGAGAGAGATTCACTGACAGAAACCCGACATGATCTTCGAATAATGACTTTTGAATTAATCCCTCTAATCCAAACTGATGAAAGGTTGCCCGTGGGAAGGACAATGACCATGCTGCCAGGCGTTTGATGTTTACCCACTGAGCGCTGCCAGTGACACGAGGAAACCACAAGATTTATGCTGAAGAAGCAGAAGAGTTGTGGAAACTGCTAGACTTAAGAAGTTTATTCACTCAACGGTAACAACAAAAATTATTATGACGGCGGAGAGTTAGTTGATGTTGCTACCAAGAAAAGTCATTGACTCAGTAAACTCCCGGACTATAAGTATCGGACTGAAAACTTGGAAAATGCATTGACCTCACTTGAGGCTGGCATCAAGGATGTCATTTCAGGTCACTCTACCTTTTAAATGGGAAATGATAAAGCCTGAAAGACTTGACTTTATTTTTGCAATACACACACATATACACACACATACACATACACAAACACACACACACACACATATATACACACATATATATATATATAAATGTGTATATATATATATATATATATATATATATATATATATATATATATATATATATATATATATATATATATATATATATATACATATATATATATATATATATATATATATATATATATATATATATATATATATATATATATATATATATATATATATATATATATATACCAAGGTGACAGTGCTAAAAACATACATATGTGCATGCATTGCAAATAAATATTAGTAGTCATAATATGGGGACACAAAAGCCTCATTTATGACTAAGGGTGAGAGAAGTCAATTAATCTGTTTCTTTAGAGCACCTGGGTCTCGCAATTCAGCTGTTACTTAATTTCATTAGGACTGGACTAACTTATACTCCTTAACATTTATCCATTTTACACATTTCTTTCAAAGCAAATGGTTCTAATTTCTACATTTATAGGCTGATATTCATATTCTTAACACAGTTTCTTTTAAAAAGTGGAATCTTTTATTTTTTTTCTAGCATTTTCGAATAAACTAGATTCTTGGCACCTGTGTTCTTGGTAGCAGGATGGTTTTTGCTAACGTGAATGAAAAGTTCGTTGCTTTCTTGTGCCTGTCTTATACATCTTTGGACGATTCTATTCTTTATTCCCACGATTTTCTAGTTTTACTAATATACAGATTCACGTTAAATACAAAGGTATTTCGATAAACACATCATGCGGTATTATAGGGAAGGTCCTTTATAACTGATTTAATGTAATTCTTGGTCCTTCTTGTTTCATTAACTCAGAAGTTCTTAAGTTAATGGAGAATATCTTTAAAGTTATTTACCTGCAATAATAGAAGCAGAAGTTTTTTGTTTCCCTGTTATTAATATCATACACGCTTTTCTTCCGTTCTTAATGCACCGTCTAATACAATATCAAGACATTTCATCCTCTTCTCTTTGTTCCTTATCACCTCTATTTCATCATAAATATATTCTAGGAGACACACACACACACACACACACACACACAATACTCTTAAAAACATGGACATGAAAACTGATTACATTACTGACTTCGCCACACTAAAAGCATACTTTAGCAAAAAAGTTTAGGTTTTATGTGTGCAATAAATTCACATCTGTTGTTACCTTCTTATATTCAACATTCATTTCTTAATTATGATTCCCGTAAATTCATCCTGATCAGCTCATCAATATCATAAAGCTTCAAAGGGTCGATTTACTGAAATGACACCAGGAGCGGAAGCAATATCAAAATTTTGTTGTTCGAAGTTGTTTTATTATGATTTTCTTTCTGCTGAAACTTCAATTAGTAGTTTTAAGTGTCACAGAGTAGTCAACGTAATTCCAAGGTTAGTATGTATCTCCCGAAGAATCCTCCAACAAATATATGCTGGAAAACCTTTACCTGGAGCAAGAATATTTTTATCAGTTTGATTCAGAATCGTTGCAAAACGATTCAGCTATATCTCCAATTCTCATACAGCGGTATCATCCGTCATTTCTTCACACTTTCTGCACTGAACATTGAGGCGACTCTCACCGATATATTTTTTCAAATGTTTTCTTATGTGATACCTAAACAAGCTATGCCATCCCAAGAGTTGGAGGACTCTTTACAAGAAAGGGATGGTAATCATAACTTAATCCATAACAAAATAACACCTTAAACCCTAAAATTTTCTTCCTCTAACAAGGCGACATTCATATTCAGATATTGTTGCCTGTTCAGTTGACCTTCTATCAAGCTTACAAATATTTCACAATCGGTGACGACAGATGAATAATTACTGGTACTGAGGTATTTCTAGTATAAAGTTTGTGGATTGACTTCAATTCTGTGCCCAGAAAATCTTGTTTTACTGTTAACAGAAGGAATTTGTTCTTATTGATATTTAAATTTGTCAAACTATAAAAATATTGCTAATACAAATAGTCATCTTGTACAAAATTACCAGAATTGTGTCCGTAGCCATAACATTTTTTTACATCTAAATGAAGCGTTTTGGTTCAAATAACTATCCCTTATAGTAGGCTACTCAAGAGGCTTGACTGCATATTGATATTTTCACTAGACGAGTCTGTACTCCTTTAGCATATTATTTCATGTTGGACTGTTTTAGTGTGCACATAAATAAATAAATATACATACGTACATGTATATGTACATGTATATGTACATGTATATATATATATATATATATATATATATATATATATATATATATATATATATATATATATATATACATACATACATACATACATACATACATACACACATATATATATATATATATATATATATATATATATATATATATATATATATATATATATATATATATATATATATATATATATATATATATATATATATATATACATATGTGTGTGTGTTGTATATACATAAATATGACATAAATATAATGAATACGATCATACAAGAATTTAGGGTAAATTAATGTATGATGTCTTTAAAGTATTTTGCAATGATTGATTACAGGTGAGTGCTTACGCCAGGCAATACAATACTTTGAATATATGAATCTTCTGATGTTGGTACACCTCTTCCTCTAAAAGGATGAATATTTAAGGCAATATTCCGGCAAAAAATATGGTCTTTGGTAAACACTTTTCAGCGTGCCTTCAGTGCGCACAAAGAAGTACTAGTAAAATTTATGGCCGAAGTGGTCGATGCGTTTCTGCTACTACTTTTGGAGAAAAACCTATTGTCAAAACGTTTATCAATTTGATGAAGATAACGAGGATAACAAAAGTCAGTTAAATGATATGTAGTGTAATACATACTCACTTACCAAGAGCAGCATTTAACACTATGAACTCCATGGACATGATGAAGTACAATGATGATTCTTCTTCTAGGAATAAATTGGAAATACTGAAAAGTAATATTTGCGTAGAAATGAGATATTGCTATCTAAAAATCAGTCTGTTAACTGCACTTCATGCTTGGAGGCTGGAAATCATGTCAATATTCATTCATTTTTCCATGTATCTTAAGGGAGAAAATACTTAGCACTGACAAGTATCTGAAATTTTGATTTCAAAGGCAAACCTTGGCCTTGAAACTAAAGTGCAGGAAATAAGACAAGTGATGTGTTAGAATAGGAGAGGCCAAGTGAGCAATAGCCTTTAACTATATATATATATATATATATATATATATATATATATATATATATATATATATATATATATATATATATATATATATACACACAAGACAAAGCCACTCCAACATCTTCTAAAAACATAACAAACATCTCACGTCTCGAACTCTCGACCTACCTGACGCAACAACTTCTCGCTGCTGGGAGAAAGGGCATTGGGTCTGGTATGATACATGTACCATACGAAACCGGGGTCTAAGTTGATGTCAGGCAGGGCAGCCGATCAAGAGACTACGGTCTACCCCAAAGCCAAATCAAAAAGTGTTACCCATACAAAAATGGGAAAAAGCACGTTAAAAAAGAAGAAGAAGAAGAAGATGTACTAAGTATATATATATATATATATATATATATATATATATATATATATATATATATATATATATATATATATATATATATATATATATATATATATATTATATACTGTGATGTCCAGAGGTTTTGCAGAGATCCTCAGGCATCTTCGCTTCAAAAAAAGAAAAATCTACACGACGCACCAAGACTCCCAGGAAACACAGACCGAGCGCTCCTGATTCAAATTATCTTTTATGCATTTTTCAGAAGGTACTTTATGTCCTTGTCAGAACTGTAATGACTAATGTATGTAAGGTATTCAAATCTTTCTAACCATATGGATTTGAAATCTCTTCCTAATTTGTATATTGAATTGTTAACCATTCTTCAGATGTGGGAAAACACATCTGACTGTATATAGACGTCCCTATGTTTTCCCCTAATGTCAAATGCTACTTTTCCGGCCCCAAGAGCTCTTGACCTGTTAGAGATTTTGTGTCAATAAATCAGAATACTTTGAACCTGCCTCTTACTCACCGCCTCGTTATAATGCTTCACTTTGGCATTCAAGTGTTTCAGTAAGCAGATTTTAATTTTAAGCATTTTATAAAAGAATATAGTGCGTTCTGTGCTGTGGCCACGTTGTTTTCCTATTGCAAAAAATATATATATGTTTTTGAAAACCCCGAAACAACAAGCAGAGGTCCGTAGAAGAAAATCGTGTTTATCCAAAACATCATTATGATAATGAGATTCATTACCCTGGTAAATGTTAATTAGCTGTAAGCAGCGTTGGTAATGATAATCATGCAGAGTGTGTATACAACCCAGCTGTTGGTAAATGAGCAAAACTTACTCCATGAAACATGAATTTTGGTTAGATCGATTTTTCCTCCTTCACACCCTACTCCACGTATTTAGAAAAGCACACTGTAGGTTAGATTATTATTATTATTATTATTATTATTATTATTATTATTATTATTATTATTATTATTATTATTATTATTATTATTATTATTATTATTATTATTATTATTAAAAATATCAGTATTTCCTAGTAAATAAATTTTTGCTATGCTACTTATTTCTTTCTTGATTAATGGGAATTGCTTATTTTCCTACAGCTGTCTTTAATTATATTTTTCTGTTATTTTCAAATAGCGTTAAGATTAGACAAGTTTGCTCCTTTGGCCTCTACACACGGTTCACTTTACGAAAATTTCCGATGGATGTTATCAGATGACTCCCTTTGGTTTCGAGTGTGAAAGGGTGAAGGGCAAGACTTGTCTTGCAAAAATCAGGATGTGTTTGTAATTTTAGACATCAGGGGGATTTCACACATGAAATGCTAGTAGTCATAGGAGTTTCATGTCTTAGTTCGTGATTACCTTTAGACATTAATGTGTGATACTAGGCTGGAGAAGAGAATATACAATTTGGAAGTACTGAGAAGAGGGAGATGAAGACCAGAGTGGAATAGGCAAATGAATGAATAGGTATTGGAGTGGAGGGGCCTCAACTTCCAAGATGAGAGCTGAATGCGTGTGTAGGATAAATGAATTGTTCAGTGTGTGTGAAGGGGTGTGAAGGGTGCTACAGGTGAGACTTACACAGGTATATGAAGTCGCTAGTGTTGTGTTGCATACTATTAAATTAGTTTGATAAATGCAGTCATACCAAATAATTCCATTCTTTTTTTATGATTCTTTCCCATTCTCCTATCTCTATTACTCTATCTATTTGTCCATCTATCTGTGTATAAGACTCAATTCGGTAGATAGAAATGAGACTCAACTATGCCATTTTTCTGTTTATTACACAATCTATCAATATAGAGCCATATACAACTAAGGGTGGACAGAACAGCGCAAGTTGAGACAGTACCTAACGCAGCCTGTCTCGACCCTTGAAGGAAGACTTTACCTGAGGGTGATCCATTGCTCTCATTCCGTCATAATGGATATCATGATCTCCAGTGATTAAAGACAATGCAGTATTTTCTACAAAGCTAAAATAATTTCATAACATATGATGTGCAAAGACTTTGCAAAAACCAAGAAACATATAGACTGCAAAGTTCAGAAGCATGAGACCAGGTCATCTATATTTACGTTTGAAATCCAAATAATGCATGATCTCATGATGCAAAGTACCTCGGAAAAAATGAAGTAGAAAGTAAGAAATCCTGACTGGTTTCTCCTTATTTAACCAAAACATTACCAAGAGGACTGATCCCTAGTGGTCAAAGTTTATTCTATATATGCTGGGTGACAGTGCCAAGAACATACATACATTGTAAATAAATATTAGCAGTCACAATAAGGGGGAACCCATGCCTCCTTTATGACAGAGGATGAGATCACTGTTAACTAAGCTTGTTTCTGTAGAGTAACTGGGTCTCGCACCTCTGCTGTTGTTTAATATCGCTAGGACTGGACTAACTACATTCCTTAAAATTTATATGTTTTACACATTTCTTTTAAAACACACATTTTAACAATTACTAAGTAACCTTTAGATATATGCTTTATTAACTAGCCTGAGGTAGAATCAACCCCATGCAGAGAAAAAGTTCAAAAGTACACCGTCACTTAAATACTTTGTTGTAATTGAGAAATTCTTATGGAAACTGATCAAAATATTTACGAAAAATAATGAAAATATTCTCACTTTAAAATTCTAAATTTTTCATATCTTGTTGTCACCTTAAGCGAGCTGTTACAGCACAGACATTCTCAGTCGCCAAGAAGTGGGCAGGCAGCGATTGACCTTGTTCATGTTTGTTCTTTCATCTGATGAAGAAATCTTTCTAGGAGTAGATTTGGTCTTTTGATTGCCAGGGTTTGGCAATTTTTATAATTTCTGTACTACAGAAATAATGAGAAAGAACTAGTCAGTGAATGAATGCTATGTTTACACGGTAAGTGGCTTTGTTTCGGTAAGCGTGGGTGTATTTAGTCTGTTAATCGGCAAAGGATTAGTGCAAATACATGCTTTGTGTACCGAGGTGGGCAACCGAGAGCTTTCGAAAGAAAGCAATTCAGAGATAAGTGCTGTAATTACCGTATTTCCCGGCGCCAAAGGCGCTATTCCTTTTTCTAAAATAAGTCTCAGAAATTTACAAAGCGTACAAGAGGTCTAAGGTTAAATTTTTCATAGGCCTATCCTAACCCCAAATGAAGGTAATCTTTTGCTAAACAATAATCGGAGTGCCTATTTATGATCTCTGAATGCAGTGTATAAATTAAAAATAGTAAACAAAAAAATCATAATAAGCACAAAAATATACTGTATATAGCCTACTCACGAAGATTCTTTCCCAATAATTTAATTGGTGTAAAAAAATTTGCCATGTATCCTTTATATCACATTCTAATTATTATGTAGTAATTGATGCTACGAGAAAAGTAAGTAGGGAAAAACATTCTCTTTGTTAAGAGAAAAGGTATTTGCAATGTGATAACCCAGGCAGTAGGGCCAAATGCTAAAAAGAAAGGCCCTCTTATAGACTAGAATATTATTTGGAAAAGTGTGAATGCTGTTATCAATGGAGGACCTGAAACCAGACATTGCAAATTTAAAATACTGGAAGCAAGGGAAACTGTTGCAAGTGGGACGAAATTGAGTGTATGTTGAGTATTCCCAATTTCTGTAGTTTTTCAAACATTAGCTCTAAGTTATTGTCAGTGAATTCTAGCCCACGCATGCTTCACAGACAGGTATAGAGTTCAAGTAATTTGCCGTTCAGCTTTAAACAAGAGATATGAAAATGATAATACAGCAGTAATGGTAATTGTGGACTATCTGTATATAGTATGGATTAAGAAAAACTGAGATATTTAAAAGAAGAAACAGTAACATAGGCGTTCCCCCATATTTCCTTTTCATTGAATTTCCAATCAGTTAAGATGTCGTTTCTCAATATTATATCAACAGAGTTAACCTCATATGACAGAGAGAATATTAGTGTTACCATACTTGAGATAGATTGAATTTAAAATAAGTACAGCTCTATCTTGTATTTCATTGATCTTTGCATTTTTCTAGTTATATGTGTTTTTATTCAATATGTTAGTAGAATTTTCACAAATTTAATATAAACAATAAGAAAAACTGAAAATTATCTATCGATTGTTGCTAATTACGCAAATTTCTGATTTAGGTTCTAGAAATCTGTTGACAGAATTGAATCAATGGATAACAAGTAAAACATGAGCCGAAGTTTCTTCGGCGCAATCGAGTTTTATGTAGAGCCGATACAGCGTATAATCAAGGCCACCGAAAATAGATCTATCTTTCGGTGGTCTCGGTATAATGCTGTATGAGCCACGGCCCATGAAACATTAACGACGGCCCGGTGGTGGTCTATCCTATATAGTTGCTAAAAACATAATTATGGCAGACTTTGACCTTAAATAAAACAAAAACTACCGAGGCTAGAGGGCTTTAATTTGGTATGTTTGATAATTGGATGGTGGAGGATTAACATGCTAATTTGCAGCCCTCTAGCCTCAGTAGTTTTTAAGATCTGAGTGCGGACAGAAAAGTGCGGACAGAAAAACGTGCTGACGGACAGACAAAGCCGGCACAATAGTTTTCTTTTACAGAAAACAAAAAATTGAATTTCAGGTTGCAGAGGAGGAACCATGGTTACCCTCAAAGCATCAATGCTAGTCATATCAAGAGAAAAGAATGAAGATATGATTTGGGATGGTTAGAAAATTCAAGACATTATCACTTTGAAGATATAAATTTATAGCCACTAAATAATATCTATACTAAACTTTTGATTTGAACATTTTCACGTCAAAATGAGTCAAAGGGCCTTACCTGATAAGCGGACTTCCGCGAAATTTTAATTTCTTGGATATGCTCTCCTCTCTCTCTCTCTCTCTCTCTCTCTCTCTCTCTCTCTCTCTCTCTCTCTCTCTCTCTCTCTCTCTCTCTCTCTCTCTCTCTCTCTCTCTCTCTCTCTCATATCTACATTTATCTTCCTGTGTCTGACTTTATTTGTTTAATAACACATTTTGATAAGTATATTCGGTATTTTCCCTTTA
>NC_089794.1:6849830-6854830 GCF_040412425.1 Macrobrachium rosenbergii | reverse complement strand
ATTTTTATTCTATTTAAGGTTAAATTTATATATATCGTGCGTCTATATACGGTGGACAGGCCACAATCGGGCCGTGGTTATATATTCATATATATATATCTCATATATATATATATTATATATATATAGATATGTTTTATATATATATATATATATGTAGAAAATCTCGATTGCACCGAAGAGATATATAGCATTTATATGTTTATCTTGTTTACAGTTTGATATATATATATATTACTATTATTTTAGCTTTGTCCTACCTGCAATAGTAGGTGATGCTACAGTATATAATTTATATGTGTTTGTGTTATTCATATATCAAAGGAGGTTTGGAAGGTATCATTTATATTTGCTTGTTAGGTTTTTATTTGTAAAGGTTTTATATATATATAAATGATTGATGGAATATGAAATAGAACTTGAATATGAAATATATAAGTTGTGCTTCGGTTTATAATCCGGAATATATATATATATAGTGGGACAAACCAATATTATATATATATATATATATATATATATATATATATATATATATATATATATATATATATATATAAAAATATATATATATATATATATATATATATATATATATATATATATATATATATCATCTTTTACACAAAGGACTTTAATATACTCTGCAAACATTTTCAGAAATATTATTTGATTCTAAATTCACTATATTTAGCATTAGCTTACACCAATGGGGATTGTTTTGCATATAGTCGGACGGGGATTCGATCCAGGCTTTCGACGCTAAAACTCAGTGTCGGTCCATTTTTTATCAGTTTGCTCAGCGGTTAGCGTCGAAAGATTCGCTGGATGGGGTCTGAATCCTGGATCGAGGTTCGGCATAGCCTTGTCCATTTAAATATAAATTCATCTTGGCCCACCGGGGATATTTCCCACAGTAGCGTGGATTTTGATATTAAATGAGATTTGTGGCTTTATATGATCATGCTTATATACACACACACACACACACACACACACACATATATATATATATATATATATATATATATATATATATATATATATATATATATATATATATATATATATATATAAGTAAGCAAGAAAACTAGTAAATAGTTTTGAACACACGAAAAAAAACAAATATAATATGTCAACATTATAAGTCTTAAAACAAAACAAAAAAAAACGGGAGGATACACACGTCTTGACTACGAGGACAACTACCTGCAACAATCCTCAGGGCTGCGGGGAGAAAGGGCGCTCTTCAGAGGTCACATAATACAAAATTTGGACTGACGTATTCTTTAGACCTCTGGGTCTAAAAAGCAATGATACATGAACCATACGATATTGGGGTCGTTTTGAAAAGTTTTATTTTTAATTTTGTTCAGGACACAGAAAACAGGACAGCGCGATCGAGACTACTGATAGTTTGAACAACAAAAGATTTTATTTCTGTACCCCAAAGGCACGCACACACACACACTATCAAATTATATTTTTTGACATGAGATTCGTTAATGTAGAAATGTCCAGCTCCCGATCAAAAATGGGAAAAATATATATATAAAAGGAAATATATATATATATATATATATATATATATATATATATATATATATATATATATATATATATATATATATATATCATCTTTTACACAAAGGACTTTAATATATTCGCAAACATTGTCAGAAATATTATTTGGTTCTAAATTGTATATCTTAGCATTAACTTACACCAATGGGGATAAATTATTGTTTGCATATAGCCGGACGGATTCGAACCAGGGCTTTCAGAAAACTCAAAGTCTACATTTTATAAGTTTGTCAATACCAAAGACCAGGGTTCGCATCCTGGATGGGTTACATAGCTTTGAAAACATTAATTCATCTTGGCTGTAAGATATATATATAATAATTTTGATATTAAATGAGATTTGTATTTATATAGTACATGCTTACATACATACACACACATATACATGTGTATATATATATATATATATATATATATATATATATATATATATATATATATATATATATATATATATCATATTCATATATATATATATATATATATATATATATATATATATATATATATATATATATATACATACATACATATATAACATATATGTAGAATATGTAAATTAACAGGGAAATTACATGATCTATCCCCCTCTTCGGACACAGTCAATTTTCCCTTTGCTTCACCGGATTAAATCATATTCAATTTACTGGTAAAGGCTATTTCCCTTCCGAACAATTTGATCGAGACACAAGGCTGTCTGAATGCTGAAAATTACTTACTTAACCTTCCCTAATTTCTGATTATTGCACGGGAATATTTGAATGTCGCTAAGCAATATTAATTATTCTTACACTCGACTTCATAAAAGTAAATTGGTTACATGGGTTATCGTAGATGGTGGCGAAGTGGGAAAAAGACAAAGAACTGGAAATACAGACAGAGATGCTAGCGAATCGACGAAAATTTGCTAAAATTTCCAGACTTACCTTCATGTAGGCTGCTTGCGCACTGCAACGGACGCCCGAGAGCTCTGGGATTTTATTTCGTCACTTCACTTAGTAAATAAAAGACGGAAAAGGGACACAGGGGCCGAAGCATCGGGAGCACTGACGCGCGTGCTTCCCCTAAGACAGTTTTCTTCTCTCTGACCTCTTTTGGTCAAAACAGGGCGGCTGGGAGCGTCAGTACCCTATGCCTCAGGCAATCTGGAATTTCGACAAACATCGCCGAATGCATAGAACAAAGCAGAAGAAAGCTTAAGACCACCTTTTACTAGAGGTTATTGGGTGAAAACCCTGTCTGTGGGTTAGGCCCGTAATACCGACTAAAGACGTTACTCTTTGAAATACCCAACCTAGCCCTGCTTGGACAGAGACGTCTTCTTGTCTTTGTTAGAATAATATTCCTACAATAAAATGCATAGAGGGCGAACAGCAGAATAATAAAAAAAAAAAAAAAAATAAAAAAAAAAAAATATATATAATATATATATATATATATATATATATATATATATATATATATATATATATATATATATATATATATATATATATATATATATATATATATATATATATATATATATATATATATATATATATATATATATATATATATATATATATATATATATATATATATATATATATATATATATATATATATATATATATATATATATATATATATATATATATATATATATATATATATATATATATATATATATATATATATATATATATATATATATATATATATATATATATATATATATATATATATATATGTATATATGCACATAAACATAAACACTTGCTACTTGTTACTTTAGTGACGATAACGCTAAATACTGAAAAAAAAAACTTTCCTGTGTCCAGTAAGGAACATATCCATGTTATTAAGAATAAGTATGATCTACTTCACGCTAAAGCACGTGAAGCCTTCTAATTATTATTTTTTTTTTCAGAAACAAAGGAATTCGTAAAATGAAGACATATTTATCGTCGAACTTTGGTCTCTTGTTTATCCTCTTCTTTCTGATTTCCACATTCACAACTCTTAACGAAACTCATTCAAAACCTCGCAACATATCGTCTATTGATCTCCCAGAAATTTCAGCGCTCGACCTTCCGTCAAAAACTCATAGCATAATCAATCTTTTTCACAACAACATTTTTGGAAAGAACGAAACGATATACTTTGGTACGAAAGAAATAAATTACCTAATACAGTAACATTTAGAATCGATAAAATGAAAAGTTTGTTACTAGAGAACAAAGCAATGTATAATGATGGCAACAGAATATATATGTATGGTTTCTGGAACCTAGTATGGAAGAACAAGAATATAAATACCTTGAAAAAGAGAAAGACTGTAAGAGTTCTTCTCTCTCTTGAAGGACAAGAACGGAAAGAAGATACAGAAATGTTGACAAGATTAATGTGGAAAAGAATAAAAAGATTATACAACAGAAAGAGGATGGGGGAAGACGAAGCAAAAGAAAGAGAAGGAAAAATTATTTTGCAACGCAATAATTGAAGAGACAAATAGTTAAGCCACAGAAAAATATCTGTTCACTCTTCCTTTGGCGAAGTTGGTAATCTACGGATAAGGACTGAGTGACTGAATTCTATAAGGTGAGTTATTGTTGACTAACGCGTTTGTAACTCCTCAAGTGCTTCTGTGTTCCTGACTCATATAACCTTCCAGATTCCAAGAGGCGGGTCTGAAGAAATAGAGCAGGTAAAGAACACCAAGATGCTAGTTTTTGCAGCACCTGCTTGAGGGAAAATGATAAATTACACATTTATATTTTTACTCAATATGCTTTCAAGAACCTAATTCACCTTTCGTGTCATTATACCTGGATACGTTTTCTTTATTTTTACGGCATGAAAATCATCAAGTAAGTTACATACAACTTTACATTGAGAAAAAATGGATGGCGACCCCACACATCTCTGCCACATAAAAAATATTTGAGCGAAACTGTTTACAGAGTTACCATGTAAAAATTTTTATTTACTCTTTACACAAATTCGACCATTGTATTCTACAGCTTTACGAACTCTCGTTCATCAAAAAAGTTTTGTATACGTTTCCCTTGCTTGTTTCATGGGAAAAACGGCATCGCCAAGATAATAATTATATTGGTACGTTCTCTATGTTAAACAGTGAAATGTGTTTTCAATATGGAAATCATAATTTCGATTTTCCCACAGAAACACTCTGCTGAGGCCTGAAGAGAGCGACTTCATTATCAGTGGAAGAAGGGAAAAGAGCGATGGTCAAAATGGATGATGGAAAGGAGCAAAGCAATAGAAAAGAGAATAATGGAACAGAAAGGATGGATAATGAGGAAGGAATTTGGAGGCGACGTCTGAATTCCATTTTCATATCCCCGACGCTTCTCTTGATAAGTGAATTATATCATTTGTAATTATACGCTATTCAAATGTTAATCATCAAA
>NC_089794.1:6842330-6844830 GCF_040412425.1 Macrobrachium rosenbergii | reverse complement strand
CCATAATCCGCTAGAGAAAGTTAACAGTAGCTTCAATAAAAAACTTAAAACATTGTTAAGGGAAAAGATGATTTAATTAAGAAATTTTGTATTGTACACGCATCACTGCCCTACCTTTATGGACTTGTTAAAACTCACAAACAAAATAACCCTGTACGGCCTGTTATTAGTTCTGTTGGGTCATCAACATAATTTGTCAAATGGTTAGCTTTGATGTAATTTCACTATTCACTAAAGTTCCAGTTGATGATCTGATAACTTTTTTAGCCGATGAGTTGGGTAACTATGAATTTTCTCTGCCAACTGACACCATCTTAGAGTTACTAAGACTGTGTATAAAGGAATGTAAATTTACTTTTAATGGAAGTTTGGTATGGCGATGGGAAACCCTTTGTCGCCGCTTTTAAACAACATTTACATGGAGTTTTTCGAAAAGAAACTTTTATCAAATATTTTACGGGCGAATGTTCTTTGGTTTAGGTATGTCGATGACTTATTTTGTGTATAGCCGTTACGTGGATGTAAACCGATTTTATTTAGATTAAATGCTCTAGTTCCCTCTATAAATTTCACATTTGAGGAAGAGGAAGATTCCATTTTACCCTTTTTAGATGTAAGTGTGCGTCGACACGGCAACAGATTTAAGTTTTTCAGTTTTTAGAAATCTGCAAATCTATGTTCTTACATTCACTTTTACTCCAATCACCATTTGAAAGTTAAACTCTCTGTATTTTCTTCAATGTTTTTAAGAGCATTAAGAATTTGTTGTCCAGAATTTTTAGAAGACGAGATTATAAAGATTTATGATATTGCTTTCAAATTGAAGTACCCGACATTTTTAGTCGATGCTGCTTTAAGAAAGGCTAAGAAAACATTTTATGCATATGACCATGTACAAACTTTTGATCGTTGTAATTTGCTTGTTTTACCTTTTGACTACAGGTTTCTCTCTTTGCCAAAAATGTTTAGAGTTTTAATGTTAATGTTATTTTTAGTAACACTCAGTCTGTGAGAACAATTTTGATAAAGAACTCTCCCCATTTACAAACAGGTTGCATCTCGAGATTGTAATAAAAAGTATATTGGTCAAAGTGGTAAACTGTTGGCATCAAGATTAAATCAACATAGATATTGTGTACGAGTAGGTAATACATCGAGTGCCCTCTTTCTACATATGAACAATTCTGATCATGCAATTAATTGGAAAAATTCAAAGGAAATGTTATTTTGTAGGGATATTATTAAAAGAAACATAGAATCTAGCATAATAAAACATAAGTCAAGTAGGCTGTTTAATATTAGCAATGGACAATATAAGCTAGATAACTTTCTTACGGAAATGTATCGTTGGCTTAAGTAACTGTGTAATAGACTGCTTAGTAGTTTCATTTCCATTTTTAGCATTTATCCTTTAAGTGTAATTCTTGGCTGTGGACCATTTGCTTCTTGGTTAGGTTGTTTGGCTGTTCTATATTTTACCTTTTTTCCGTTTTTATGTTTACCTTTGAAATTTCGAAGGTGTTCTTCATTCTCATATTGTACCCTGATGAGGCGTATCAAAAATACACGAAAGCGTTAGGTACTGCTGCCTTTCATTATTTCCTACTGGCTCCGGATATACAATCTTCACGTGTTACTTGTGACCGTATAACATATATACATATATGTATATATATATATATATATATATATATATATATATATATATATATATATATATATATATATATATATATATATATTATATATTCACTATATGCATTTTTATCCACTAAATAGAAAATACGTTTTTATAAGAAGCGATGCTTATTGCTGACCTCTGATCATTTAACATCGTATTCTCTTAGCGTTGAATGATCGAGTATTTATTATTTGGCGTTACTCCTACCAGGGCCTCTAACGTTAACCCTAGCACTGAAATAGATATTGTTAATAGTTGTTTGTTCTCATAAATTAGCTTAATTGCCCTAGCGGGCTAATTATAAAAATTACTGGGCATTGACTGCATATGTTCAATTTCGTTCATGCTCTCCTAACTGTTGCTAAACGATGATATGGAGACGCAAATATATCAGTTGATGTTGAATAGACAAAATATTTAGAAATTTTTGCACATTTTAAAATTATTGCTTTGTTTTTTTAATTATTTTTTCGTTATTTGCGTATTATTATATTCATTTTTGCTTTTCTTGTTCTTTTGTAGACTGCATTATTGTTATCATCTGTTTAATGGTTGCATCGGCTTGTTCCGCACTCATGCATTCATTCGCAAATATGATAGTACCAATATTACTGACTTGCAAAGCTCTGGCAAGTATATAATTCTGATCTGATGACCTGCAGAAAATATTTTTCTTTCTATGGAGGTCATAAATAGGCGACACAAGATATCCGACGTAAACAGATTTTAAGAGACAGACAGACAGACAGACACTCTAACTATAAACAGATATATACTATTCATTATAATTAGCCCTGCTATAATGACTGAGACCAGCAA
>NC_089794.1:6834830-6837330 GCF_040412425.1 Macrobrachium rosenbergii | reverse complement strand
AAGAGGATGGAGACCTCACACATTTTTGCCACATAAAAAATATTTGAACGAAACTCTTTGCGCAGTTACCATACAAAAAAAGTTTGTGTACCCTTTACACATACTCGGTCATTGGTTTATACAGCTTTATGAACTCGCGTACATTAAAATTGTTTGTGTACGTTACCCTTGCTTGTGTAATGGGAAAAATGGCATCGCCACTTAATAACGATATAGGTACACTCTCTATATTTAATAGTAAAATGTGTTTTCAATATGGACGCTATGATTTCGTTTCTCACAGAAACACTCTGCTGCGGCTTGAAGAAAGCGAGTTCATTATACAACGGACGAAGAGAAAAGAGCGATGGTCAAGATGGATGATGGAAAGGAGCAAAGCAATAGAAAAATAAATACTGGAACAGAGGGGATAGATAATGAGGTTGAAATTTGGAGGCGAAGTCTGAATTCCATTTTCATATCCGACGCGTCTCTTGATAAGTGAATTATATAATTTGTAATTATTCGCTATTCAAATGTTAATCATCAAATTGGTCTTTCACATTCGTCTGTGAGGTAGAATAATTGCGAAGAATAATTTCATAGTCCTTGGCGCATCTCACAAGAGGTGAGTTGCATAATTAACTACTATTTGGTAGCATAGCTGCGCATTATGACTTCCAGATATCATTCATTTGGTTTTGAGGAATTGAATTTGCTTATCCTAACTTAATTTTACGTAAATATAAAATTATCATCAGAGAAAAAATTTCCAGTTTATAGTAATTTTCATATTTTTTAGCAAAAGTCAAAATTCGTATTTTTTATAAAAGAAATATTATAGCACGTAAAGATAAATTGTGAAGTTAAAACTTTTATCTTTTCTTTCTACTGAAATGAGCATTATTTAGCGATGTCTCCCTCTCACTTTCTTCGTAGCTCTCTCTCTCTCTCTCTCTCTCTCTCTCTCTCTCTCTCTCTCTCTCTCTCTCTCCTTGAACCTTAAAATGGAGTAATTACACTCCTCTCACTCTCTTTGTTTTTTTCTTTATCTCTTTCTGTGTTTATCTGTCTGTCTGTTTGTCTGACTGCTCCTCTTCCTCATCCTCTCCTGAGCCCTCCTCTAAATGTCAGCCCACTGCATCGTGCAACCCGGAAGCGGAGATTTCAATTTTCCAGTGAATTGAGTATTTCAAAAGTCTTTAAAGATGTACACCATTGTTACTGCTTAAACGGAATAACAATTTTTTCTATCAAGAAACCAGTGAGAGAGAGAGAGAGAGAGAGAGAGAGAGAGAGAGAGAGAGAGAGAGAGAGAGAGAGTTAGATGCTGGTGCCAGATAAAACATTGGATGAGATCGGTCCATTGAATTCGTATTTATTTCTTTGTCATGCAGAGTAAATTATCTCGGTGTAACCTTTCTCTTCGAATAGAGAGAGAGAGAGAGAGAGAGAGAGAGAGAGAGAGAGAGAGAGAGAGAGAGAGAGAGAGAGAGAGAGAGTTCATTGAAATAGAGTGAAGAAATGGAAAAACGAGATTCATAGACAGACAGACACAGATGACGATTATTTGCTTAGTTAGTGAGAGAGAGAGAAAGAGAGAGAGACAGACAGAATAAACTTAGTTACATAAACATAACTAGCATACTGATGCCGTCAAAAGACAAAAGTAAAATAAAATTGGGTCGAGACGGCAAGCTCCGAACTAGAGGACGCTTCGCTCTGCCCCGAAATTCAGAACAAGGTACATGTAATCTCCTTGCCTATATGAGGTATTCATTCACACACACACACACACACACACACACACACACACACACACACACATATATATATATATATATATATATATATATATATATATATATATATATATATATATATATATATATATATATATATATATATATATATATATATCATATATGATATATAAATATATCGACTAACAAGTAGTTACAGATATATATATATATATTTTCCTTTCCTTATATAGATATATGGTTGTCTATATATATATATAAAATATAAATAAATATGGCTAAAAATACAATAGACTCTTGGGGACATTGTTTGATAAACACCATACCCCACCTCAGATCCACACCTGAAGGTGTCATGGATATGGAATTGGAAACTCATTAACATTACTACCCTATATACTGTGTTTACAAATATGATAGTCCTATTTTCATACATCTCTACTGCCTACCTTAAAGTTTAAACAATTTACAAATTTCTTTTGATATTAAAGGATCAAGTTTATACATATATGACTGATATTCATATTATGGTTGTAACATTTCTTTTATAAAGCTAGATTCAATGATGTTCCTTTCCAGTGCATTATTAGAATATACAATCCTTTTTGCCCCTTCCCAGTTGATAGCATGATTGTTCTCACTAACATGTACAAATATACCACTGCTCCCTTGTGCATACCTCACACAGGTATGTTGACGTGTAATTTGTGTATGGCCAGGAACCAGAGATAAAAACTTTTTTGCCAAGTTAAATCAAT
>NC_089794.1:6782330-6829830 GCF_040412425.1 Macrobrachium rosenbergii | reverse complement strand
TTGTGAGTTCCTCAGAGTTTTCTTGGGAAGCGCTGGGTTGGTCAGCTAATATATATATATATATATATATATATATATATATATATATATATATATATATATATATATATATATATATATATATATATATATATATATATATATATATATATATATATATATATATATATATATATATAGATTTCGAAAATTTACCTCACTTCAGCCAGATACCTAAGCTCTCATAACTATAAGAATTACGACTGAATACTCTAAAGGTAGCAGTGATCCCTTAAAAAGTTCATTAATCAAATGAAAAATCACACTAAGTTTATCATGACTAGTATGAGGTATAAATAATTGAACAAGAAATATACTAGAGTAAAAGGACATCACTCCATCAAACAACTTTTACTGTTTCCCTGGTCTTAATTCTCTTCAGCAAAACTAAAGGAACAAAACATGTTTATTACTTTGGCTTATGGACACACAATTAAACCTATCCACTTGTAGTTAATAAATGAAACATTGTTTTTAAAATTTTAAATACAAAAATTTATTTTTAAATTCAAAATTTATAATTAGAATTCACAATCTGAAAAATTTACTATTAATTGAAAACAATACAAAACCTAATTAATTCTTAAATTAAATTATTAAACAAAACTATACCACACAAACTTTAATTTCCCAAGAAATTCAATCAATCAAGCAAAATTTAAACTATCAAGAATTGCTCAAAATTTGAAAAGAAAATCTTAATAAATGAAAATTAAATCAAGTATGCAATGTTAAATTATCAAGAAATATTTAAAATGCTAAGTAAATAAATGTTAAATCATCAATAGACAAAATGTGAAAAATCAAGAGATTGCAATCATGAGAACACCCAAAATACACAAAAGATTTATCTATAATAATTTCACTAAGTAAAAATTTCTTTTAACACACCTTATTATATCATGGTAATGGTAATAATAAGTAAATTTCACTTTACCTTACACAAGCTTGTGAAAACCTTTGCAAAACCATGCAGCTGCTTTAAATTCACAAAACACACTTTTTTATCAGGCGACGTTACCACCAAAATTTTTACACTTTTCCTGTAGTCAGATCTCAAAAGCAAAGACTAATACCAGTGAGCACAAATATTCTACGTTCATGACTTCTCTCTTTTAAAAAAAGAGAAGTAGAGAGAGAGGGAACCACTGCTAAAAGTCTCTCTAATCAGAAAGAGCAAATTTTCGATTCCAGCATGAAATGAAACATTTGACGTCATTAAGGCGTTTTGGGTACGAGACACAAGAGAAAGTTCCAGAAGGAGGAAGATGACATAATCGATCAAGACATGTATAGTCTCAAAAGGACATACGTAATCAGAGCCATGTATGTAACATTTCGAAATCTTTGTCTTCATCTCATATGAGACAAAGCTTTTAAAGAAATCCTTACATGATCAAACAGATTGCAACAGGCTAATTATGATTGGCATGTTTTAAAAATAAATAAAAAAACCTGAGTTGGTTTCCAGAACGGATCAGCGATTGTTATTCCCTACCTGTCAACACTTAACTGGTGACAGATGGCACATCTGGTCTAAAACTTGAATCTCTCACTCCCGCTACTACATTATTATCAGGAAAGATATTATTAATTCTAAATTACGCTGTTAAGTTACCTAAATCACTAACTCTTTTGAGATCTGACACTAAGCTACATATGATATGTCAACAATTATTATTATTATACATAATGCATGATAAATGGAAGAGTAAATATATCAAAACTATAGGATAATATACATATTACAAGACAACACAATGTATATATATATATATATATATATATATATATATATATATGAATATATATATATATATATATATATATATATATATATATATATATATATATATATATATATATATATATATATATATATATATATATATATATATATATATATATATATATATATATATATATATATATATATATATATATATATATATATATATATATATATATATATATATATATATATATATATATATATATATATATATATATATATATATATATATATATATATATATATATATATATATGTATATATATATATATATATATATATATATATATATATATATATATATATATATATATATGTATGTATATGCAAGGCTAGAGAGAGAACGATCCAAGAAATTTCATTACTGTACATTCATCAATGGCAGAGTTTCACGAAATTCATCAGTATATGACACCCATTTATTTCATTATAACTTGACTCAACATACGACCTAGAATATTGACAACATAGAGAGAAATGAATAATGAAATCATTGTCGGTCTCTGTTGTGAAAGGGTAGTATAAAGGAGAAATTTCCGTATATGTATATATGTATATTTATTTCATTCTTGACAGTGTCCTTTCCACGTTATCATTCAGCTCACAAAGTCAGCAAAATTGTTTATCTGAGAGCGTGTTACCCTTCGAGGATCTAACTAAATCTTGTATTGCAAAGTTCATTTCGGAAATACGTCAAGGAAATTGATGCTGATGCAAATTCAGTAAATGCATTTTTTCGAGGGCGGGATGCCGTGTTGCTTGTAAATAAAGGAGGGATTTCAGGTAATTCTGAGTTGCCGAACGCTCGCAATTTCCTCTCGAAGTGAAGGCAGGATTTCGGATGCCGTTTTTATCAGGCGAATTTCCGTAATTTTGCTTCATTGTTTGGGGTTCCATGTTTTCCTTTCTATTTTCTCTGTAACGTGACTGTAATATGAATCATCTTGTATTCGTGTTTGTTATTTGCAGTTTAATAATAATCATTCAAGTGCTTCATCTGTATATATGAAAATGTAACGTATATTTATGCCTATCAACAAAACTATTATTATTATTATTATTATTATTATTATTATTATTATTATTATTATTATTATTATTATTTTGGTCTCTCACAGTATTCGACTGGGTGGTTTTTTATAGTATGGGGTTCCGGGTTGCATTCTACCTCCTTAGGAGTCCATCACTTCTCTCACTATATTCGGGATCTAGTTTTTCCAGGTTCCTTTTCAGGGATCTTGCGATTGTGCAAGTTCTCCTATTATTATGCGTACAATTTCCACGGGAATATCCCAAATCCTTCTTATTTCTATTTTCAGGTCTTGATACTTTCAATTTTCTCTCTTATTCTTTCTCATATACTCTGGTGTTCCATGGTATTGCGACATCAAAGAGTGATGCTTTCTTCTTGATTTTGTCAATCAGCGTCAGTCTGGTCTATTGGCACGTATCACCTTATCTGTTCTGATACCATAGTCCCATAGGATTTTTGCCTGATCTTTTTCTATCACTCCCTCAGGTTGATGTTCGTACCACTAATTACTTACTGCAAGCTAGCTGGTGTTCCTTGCACAGGCTCCAGTGAGTGCTTTTTCTATTGAATCATGCCTCCTTTTGTATTGGTTCTGTGCAAGCGCCGGACGTTAGCTTGCTGTGGTTTATGGTCTCGTCTTTCATATTACACTTCTTGCATATGGGTGAGATGTTATTTTCATCTATTGTTCTTTGGACATATCTTGTTCTTAGGGTCCTGATCTTGAGCCGCTGTTAGCATTCCCTCTGTTTCCTTCTTGAGTTCTCCCCTCTGTAGCCATTGTCATGTTTCATTGCCTGCCAGTTCTTTAGTCTGTCTCACGTTCTGTCCGTGCATTGGTTTGGTATGCCATTCCTCTGTTCTGTTTTTCATTCTCCTGTCTCTGTATATTCCTGGGTCTTCGTCTACTTTTGTCAGTCCTTCTTCCCATGCATTCCTTAGTCACTCGTCTCCACTGGGTTTCAGATATTGCCCCAGTGCTCTGCTCTCGATGTTAACGCAGTCTTCTATGCTTAGTAGACCTCTCCCCACTTCCCTTTCATGTTATGTATAGTCTTTCTGTATTTGCTCTTGGGTGTAGTGCTTTGTGTATTGTCATCAGTTTCCTAGTTTTCTGGTCCATGCTGCGGAGTTCAGGCTTCGTCCACTCCACTACTCTTGCGTTGTGTCTGATTACTGGTTCTGCCCCATGTGTTTATGGCTTTCGTCATGTTTCCGTCGTTGAGTTTTGACTTGAGTATCGCCTCAAGTCTCTGCATATATTCTTTCCTGATCGTGTCCTTCATATCTTGGTGTTTTATATCCTCTCCTTCCATTGTTCCTAGGTATTTGTATCCTGTCTCATTTATGTGTTTGATACTATTCCCGTCTGGTAGCTTTATCCCTTACGTTTTGTCACTTTGCCATTTGTATGTTGACCAAGGAGCATTTTTCTATTCCAAACTCCATCCTGATGTCCTTAGATACAATCCTTACAGTCAGGATCAGGGTATCTATTCCCTTGATTCTCTTACCATACAGCTTGACGTCGTCCATGAACATCAGATGGTTAATTCTGTTGCCTCTTTTATTATTATTATTATTATTATTATTATTATTATTATTATTATTATTATTATTATTATTATTATTATTATTATTCATAACTCTCTAGCGTCAGAGGCACCTAGCTTGCAGTTAAACAAAATTCACAGAATAAAATCTACTTATATAAAAGAGATAACAGTGAATAAATGGTAGTAATAAAAAATACTGATAAATATTTACTTACTAACACTATAATTCTATTGCAAAATATAAGAATTTCGACAATATACAGATTTCTCGTTATATCTGATGCTAATATCATTTGGCTGTATAGTCCCCTATCTCATTTTACCTTATCTTATGGTACGACGTCCGATCGAATAAACTTATTCTTAGGGTGCTAACCCCCTTCGACCTTTTAGCAACCTCATCTCATCCTACCTTATATCCTGTTGCAATATCCTGTCGAGTGACATTCAGTCTTGTTGAGGGAGATGCGGTTGAATGGCAATAGCATTATCTTTGTGATAACAGAGTTTCCCCGGCACGTGGTAAGAAACTGCAGGATTCACTAATCCGTTCTGAGAATCAGATTGCAAAAGGAGGAATGCAAATGGATATCCTACACTTCCACTTCTGAGTGAAGGATGTTCGTATGAATAGAAAGACGTTTATGCTCACATTTGGTGGAATGCGTTTAGGTTTTCTTTGTAGCGTTTTTCTTTAGGCGAATTATTCCGGAGAGAGCTGGCTGTTTTTATGAAGATAGAATTATTTGTTTCAATTGTCTGGAAAAGAGGGGAAACTTGAAGGGAAGGAGATTTATAAAACACAACTAAAGCAGATAAAACTCCACATAATTTAGAGTCACTGATGGATGAACTTTCACTGGAAGAAAATGACAACTTCAGTTGATGGAGGTAAGTTTACATTGGAAGGAGATTTGGCTTCGTTTTAAGACTGGAGTTTAACTGAAAGGAAATAAAACGCCACCCGAAGGAGATAAATCTTCTCTAAGAAGGAATAGGACACCATTGGAAGGAGAGAAAACTTCACTGGATGAAGGTAAAGTTTCACTGAAATAGATTAAGCTTCACTGGAAGGATCAAACTTCATCGGAAGAGAATATAAAGCTTCTTTGGAAGGAAATTAAAACCTCACTGGTGGGAGATAAGGATTCACTAGAAGGAAATAAAAACTTGTGTGAATAGAGAAGAGGTTTCGCTGAAGGGCGGTAAAGCTTCACTGGAGGAAGATAAAGCCTGGTTATAAGATGATAAACTTTCCTGAAAAAAAAAAAAATAGAACTTCACTGGAAGGAGAAAGAGAGAAAATTCCATTGGAAGGAGATAAAGTTTTAATGGAAGGACATAAAATTTCACTGGAAAGGGAAAAGTTTCACTTGGAGGAAATAAAGCTTCATCGTTTTTAGAGATAAAGCTTCATTGTACGGCGAAAAGCTTCTCAGGAAGCCAGGAAGCAGATAAAATGACACACGATGAGGATATCGGCAGACTGGAAAGATTTAAATCTACTCTAAAAGATAAAAGCTTCGCTGGAACGATTCAGAGCTTCACTGAATGGAAATAGAGATTCCCTAGAGGCAGAGAAAACATCGCTGCGAGCAGATAAAGCATCTCTTGAAGTAGAAAATGCTGTGAAAATAGAAATCTTCTCTGAAGGATATGCAACATCACTAGGAGATAAACATCATTTTAAGGAGATAAAACTGCAGCGGATGGAAATAAAACATCACTGCTGAGAGATAAAACATCTATGAAAAAAGCTAAAACTTTATAAAGGGTGATACAATTTCTACTATTTTTCCTATCTCCTAATTAACCCATGCATTTTTTTTATCTTTATTCATTTTTACCATTACCTCTTGGTCTAGTCTATAAAAAATTTATTGGAATGAAACTCTTAACCGCCTCCGCACCTAAAAAAAAAATTTTAAAAATAAGAAACAGAATGGCACATCATTTCGGTTTTCAGAATCTTTACGGCTGAAGATGCTGGCTCAGCATTTGCTGATATTCACTATCCGTTAAGTAGACTCAGCGGCAGATAAGCCTGGAGCAATCCCAAGAGTTGCATACATAAGTCAAGAACTGCACCATTCAGCATTATACTAATCCTAGAGCACCTCAATGCAGAAATAAAAAAAGAAAAAGACTATATAGAATAGAACTGTTTTATCCCCTGAATCCATATATAGTAATGGAACAAATCTCAGACAACTAGCGTTTTAAATTATGTCCATCTGATATTGTGATCTGTCTGTACAGAAAATGAGAGAGAAGAGAGAGAGAGAGAGAGAGAGAGAGAGAGAGAGAGAGAGAGAGAGAGAGAGAGAGAGAGAGGAGCAAGTGATATTACAAGGGTTCTTTCCCGGAATCCATCCATCAAAAAAGAAAGGGTGAAATAACAGACAGCTGCAAATTTGATTAATTTCTTCCCAGGATCTGAATCTGGAAGCAATCCACAAATAAAAACGACAGAAAGAGCTCAATGAAATGGCATACCTCACTTCTCGATTTATGACAAACAGTAAATAATTTAAATATATACTTTCTTATTGCCTCTGGTTTTAGGTTTATTTTTTGACCGATAACAGCTTGAACAAAAGCTCCTACACTTGTAGCAAGGTTTTTTAATAAAGCTCTTTCTTTTAAAAGTCAGGAATGTTAATCCTTAAATAACAATAACATCGGAGTTCTCAACCTTGATATGGAAACCATGCATTAGAAAAATAGAATGATACAAATATCTATAATTGAAACTGGATTTCATCTCTTCAGCATTTGATCAAGGAATCCATTCATGAAACAAGTAAAAAATGCGCCGAAGTTTCTTCGGCGCAATCGAGTTTTCTGTACAGCGTGTAATCAATGCCACCGAAAACAGATCTATCTTTCGGTGGTCTCGGTATAATGCTGCATGAGCCGCGACCCATGGAACTTGAACCACGGTCCCGTGATGGTCTGTCCTATATCGTTGCCAGACGCGCGATTATGGCTAACTTTAACATTAAAATAAAAACGACTGTGGTTACAGGGCTTTAATCTGGTGTTTGATGATTGGAGGGTGGATGATCAACATACTAATTTGCAGCCCTCTAGTCTCAGTAGTTTTTAAGATCTGAGGGCGGACAGGAAAAGTGGGGACAGAAAAAAGTGAGGACAGAAAAAGTAAGGATGGACAGTCAAAGCAGGCAAAATAGTTTTCTTTTACAGAAAACTAAAATGGAGCAACCGAAGAGATCTAAAATTAAATCTATTTTTATCTCTTTCGCATCTACCCAGCAATCTCGCATTGGAAAAAGAACATATACGAGATAACTTAGAATTTAAACTGCTTCCATCTTACGAGTCAGAGGTTGGTCAAAATCTCCTACGTGATAAAGATGGCACTTTAGTTTCTTTGAACAGGTTCATTATATGTATGTTGAGCTGCTCTCCTGCTCAGATCTTGACCAAATTGTGTGATATAAAGTATATTGAATATTAAGGTGAAAAAACATGGCATCTCGTTCTTTCATATTTTCGTGTCATATATATATATATATATATATATATATATATATATATATATATATATATATATATATATATATATATATATATATATATATATATATATATATATATATATACAGTATATACAACACACTCACACACACACACACACACATATATACTGTATATATATATACATATACATATATATTTTCACCATAAGCCTTTTATCCATCAAAAAGAAAATACCTTTTTATAAGAAGCCATGCTAATTGCTGACCTCTGATCACGTGACATTATATTCTCTTAGCGCTGAATGATCGAGTATTTATTGTATGGCGTTACTCCTACCAGGGCCACTAACGTTGACCCTAACTTTGAAATAGTAATGTCAACATTTGTTTGTACTCAGTAATTAGATTAATTGCCATAGAGGGCTAATTATAAAAATTACTGGGTATTGACTGTGTATGTTTAATTACGATCATGCTATCCTAACTGTTGCTGAACGATGATATACAAACACAAATATAAATCACTTGATGTTGAGTAGATAAAATATTTTGACATTTTTGCACATTTTGAAGTTATTGCTTTGTTATTTCATTATTTTTTATTTGTTTTCTATTATATCCATTTTTGCTTTTCTTGTTCTTTTGTAGATTTCATTCTTGTCATCATCTGTTTAATATTTTTGTCGACTTATTCCGCGCTCATATGTATTCATTCGCGAATATGATAATACCAATATTACTGACTTGCAAAGCACCGACAAGTTTATAGCTCTGATCTTATGACGTGCAGATAATAGTTTTCCTGCTACGGAGGTCATAAATAGGCGACACAAGATATTCGGCGTAAACAAATTTCCAGAGACAGACAGACAGACTCTCTAACTATAAATAGATATATACCATTCATTATAATTTGTCCTGCTATAATGATAGAGACCAACAAATGTAATGATTACGGGGATTTATAGTTGCAATTATTATGCGTCATTAGAATACATATTTTTACGGCTTATTTCGTGACCACGCCGTTTATTGTGTAGATATTTTTTGATGAAATTTTTTTTACGTTTGAGTGGAGAGATCTACGAGAATTGTGCCATAATTAACATCTGCCACTACTGCGTTCACTTGCATTATTTTACGTTAAAATAATGTTCTAGTAATTTGTTTCTTTTTTTTTCTAATTCCAAACATGGCTACGCCTCAGAAACCTTTTTCATCACGTTACAGAATTTATGCCCTTTATATTTATTCACTTCCAACTGTTTGATAAATCTTTTATGTTTTGAACTATTATTACTTAATACAGTAAAAAATTATACAATTCTCAATCATTGAAGAAGTACATTGTGGCGCATTGCCTTTCATGATTAAGATCCGGTGATAGACGAGGACCTCATTATTTCTAGGCTATCGTCTTGAAGCAAAAAAAAAAAAAAAAATTATTACAGGGATACATATTATTATTATTATTATTATTATTATTATTATTATTATTATTATTATTGTTGTTGTTGTTGTTGTTGTTGTTGTTGTGTGTGCATTCTCATGCAAGAGAATAAGTTGTACCTTAAAATCGAACGAAATTCAAACCATAAGCGACTACGACACTCCAAGGTTTTAGTAACCATCTGATGAGAGGCTGTTTTTTGGCTTTCTTATTCATATCTATTTGTCAGTTTTTCTTTATTACTTTTTTTTTTCTTTTTACTCTCTTTACCACATATATGAACGTCCTACTCTTTAGAATTTTCCTTCGTATATTAATAGCAACAACTACATATAGCAAATGGTTTGGAGCCTTCATTAATCAAAAATATCTGGTTTAACAGAGGTTCCTTTTTTGCTATTATAATTCAACCTGGCAGAAATTGCTAAATTCATTCTTCAAACTGTGAGATTCTTGCCCTTAAAACTTTTGCGGCCTCAGAGGTTTTATACTTAAAAGAAGCTTTAGCATCAGCGTGTCGACCAGGTGTACATATTTTAGAGTATTCGAAGACCCCACTTTTTCATAGAAGCGAAGGAACTTTAGTTTTGATATTTTCACATTTTTATAAACAGTCCAAACTCTTTCGTAAGATTATGAAATATTATATACTTATCATTTTGCAACTGAGTGGACAATGGATTCCTTTTTCAATTACTCGGAATGCAGCCAACATAGAGCTCTACTAAACGAAATATCTCTAAAAGTGTCACACAGAGAGAGAGAGAGAGAGAGAGAGAGAGAGAGAGAGATCTAGGCACTACATGTGAAATGTGGGAACGATTTGTATTTATAAATCAATTTGTATTAACACTTCTCATGTAAATTGATTGGGCCTTTGTTCGTGCACGTTGGTTCTGTATATAGATCTTCTTTCTGTTTTTACATCTGTGTTTATTGTATATCACTTAGCCAAAGCAAACATGTGTCTGCTAAAATGGGCTAACTAACAAAGCCTTCCTTGTTAGTTTCCAAACATCCTTAAATATAGGCAGTCCAAGAGCTCTTAATGTTACAATTTGAAAGGGAAATGACTGTTTGCAAAGTGACTATTAAAAGTGACTCAGAATGTCTCCGTCGCCATTGGATGTGGATATTATGTTCATAAATCGCCCTAGACAAGAACCCAACACGACTGGATGATTTCCATACGGTTCCACTTTTGTTACACCAACTAAAATGAACCAGATAACATGCAGGCGGCATAGCCACAGTACGTCTGTTCCCAAAACAGTGAATGATGTATCTGGCAGTTAGTTAATCGACGTTCAGTGATCGAAATAAGGGTGGAGAAAGGAATGGGGTTAGCTATGTCCATAGAAAGCTTGTTATTAACCGGTAGGTTAAAATATTCAATAACCAAGCACTATATGGAAGTGTATTTATGTATATATATATATATATATATATATATATATATATATATATATATATATATATATATATAATATATATATATATATATATATATATATATATATATATATATTATCCAAATATCTAAAGGCACTCTTTCACTCTCTTCTTTGTCCACTCTGTCTGTCTGAGAAAGGGCGTTGGGTCTGGTATGATACATCAAAACAATTAAAAACACAACGTACCGGGGTCTCCTGAAAATTTTGATGTCAGGCAGGGCAAATGATCAGAGACCACAGGTCTACAAAGAAATATTTTAATTCTTTATTTTCAAAAGCCAAATCAAAAAGTCCTTCAAAAGAAGGCATCACACACACACCCATACAAAAATGGGAATAAAAATATACGTTAAAAGAAAAATAAGAAGAAGAAGATATATATATATACAAACATATATTATCCAAAAAATCTAGAAGGAACTCTTTCACTCTCTCCCTCTTTGTCACCTCTGTCTGTCTATCTGTCTGTCTGTCTGTCTGTCTGTCTGTCTCTCTCCCTCTCTCTCGCTCTCTCTCAAAAACAATTAAAAACACAACTTTGGTATTGGGGTCTCCTGAAAATATTGTCCAGTTTTTCTTGGAGGAAATGAAAGAGTACAGATTTCAGTTGCCAAAAGCTAGTTTGAAGGACACAAGAAATATTTTAATTCTTTATTTTCAAACATATGCACACATATGCACACACACACACACACACACACACACACACACACACACACACACACACATATATATATATATATATATATATATATATATATATATATATATATATATATATATATATATATATATATATATATATAGGTATATCAAAAGTTAGGAAAAATTGTTGAATCAATACAAGATCAAATACATGTAGAATAGAAATAAATTAGACTGTGACCCATGTCAGGATCTTGATCCCAGTTCTTTCATTTGAAAAGTAAAATTTGAACCTAAGATACCACTTCACCTGTGGTGATTGGAAACCAGGAAAAAGTGGTACTTGCAACAGGTTTATGGAGATTCTTCTGCATCTAAATCAGTTGTTTATGATTGGATAAAACGATTTAAGGATGGTCGGGAGGACCTCAACAACCCAGAGAGGGAAGACCATCGACCAAAAATGAAGTCTTTGGTGCAGAAAATGGATGAAGATCTTCTATTCTATCGATATGATCTTGTGTTGATCCCATGGTTATGCTTGAAAATCTTGGTTTTAACCTTCAGCAAGCAAAAAGCGTTGCCGAAGGTGCATACTGAACTTTAAGTTTTCCAATCAAATGAATCAGTTTTATGACAGAAAAGATGCCCTTGATCCATTTCAGTTGAAAGTAAAATTCAATCAAAACAATGGTTCCAGAGTTCAGCTTCTCTCATGATATAAAGTGGATCAGGTTTAGTTTTGGGACCCTTGCATTTTGAATTGAAAAAACTTGGCTGAACTACTATAAAGGTGTTACACACACAAACTTAAGACACATTGGCACAAAAACACACAAAGTTATATATATATTTATATCCATCATGATAACGCTCCAGCACATTCATCAAGGGTTGCATATATACGGAAATTTAGGTATAAATCTTCCACATCCTATATAGTCCTGATCTTATCCTTCAGATTTTCCTGTTCCCAAAACTCAATATATATATATATATTTGAATCTTTGGATGCTGCTATATATATTTATATGGTTTAATATATATTTATACAAATATAGGGTTGCATATATACATAAATAGTATATATAGTTATATATATATATATATAAAAATGATGTTTGAATTTCCTTAAATAAATAGTATATTGAATTTTCCTGGAACTTTTTGACTTATATATATATATATATACATACACTACACGCCACACACACACACAGATGCACACATACATTTATCACTTGGTACTTTGTTGATAATAACGCTAAATGCTGAATTTGATACATCCCTATCTCCAGAAAGAAACATATATCCATATTAAGAGGAAAGGTCGTAATTACGAATGAATATGATCTACATCGCAAGAAACACTTGAACCTTGAAAGTAATTTTTTTTTCCAGAAACAGAGGATTAGCAAAACGAAGACATCTTTGTCTTCGAACTTTGGTCTCTTGTTTATCTTTTCGTTCTGATTTCCACATTCACAACTCTACGAAAATCCTCCAGAGCCTGGCAGCATCCATCGGCTTCATATCGGTTATTTATCTCCCAGAGATGTCAGCGCTCTACCCTCAGTCAGAAACTCTCAGCATAATCAATCATTTTCAAGACAACCCTTCTGGAAGGCACCTAAAGAAATACTTCGGTACGAAAGAAAATTTGCCAAACAGCGCAATAACATTTAAAGCAATAAAATGAAAAGCTTCATTCTAAAGACAAGCCATATATAATGATGGCAATAGAATTTACCATTATGGAAGCTCGTATGGAGGGATAAGCAAATATATTGCTTGAGAAAGAAAAAGTCTTTAAGCGTTCTTTCTCTTTCGAAAGAGAAGAACGGAGAGAACATAGACAAATGTCAGCCAAGAATGAAAGCTTGTATGGAGGAACAAGAAATTATATTGCTTGAAAAAGCAAACACTTTAAAGACAAAAACGGAAAGAACATAGAGAAATGTCGGCCAAGAACATCCTGGAAAGAGTGAATAAATCACATGACAGAAAGAGGACGGAGGATGTCGGAGCAACAGAATGAGATGTCAGGGTAAATGAGAAGAAAAGTCTGAAGAAAAAATGATTTTTCAAAAGAATAATTGAAAGGACTGATGGGCATGTCTAAAAAAAAAAAAAATTAACTGTTCTCCTTACTCTGAGGAAATTGTCAATCTTCGGAAATACTTGAGTGACTGATTCTTGAAAACGGCATTATAGTACCTATCGCGTTTGTAATTTCTCAGTTGCTTCTGTGTTCCTGCCTTATAGAATCTTCTAGGTTCCGAGAGACTGAGGGCCTAAAGAATCAGAACAGATAAAGAACACCAAGATGCTAGTTTCAGCAGCCTCTGAATACTGAAAAAAAATATAAATGTGATGAATTACACATTTATTTTTTTATTCAATACGATTGAAAGAATCTAATTCACCTGTCTAATCATTATGTTTGGGTGAGTTTTCTTTATCTTTACAATATGAAAATCATCAAGTTATGTACAACTTTACAATGTGAGAAAAAGTATGGCGACGCCACATCTTTACCTCATGAAAAAAATATTTGAGGAAAACTGTTTTTCCACAGTTACCATAAAAAATGTTTCTGTATTCTTTACACATATTCGGCCATTGTTTTATACAGCTTTACGAACTCTCGTTCATTAAAAAAGTTTTGTGTATGTTTACCTCTCTTGTGTCATGGGAAAAACAGCATCGCCACTTAATAACGATATGGGTAAGTTCTTTATATATAAGAGTGAAATGTGTTTTCAATATGGACGCCTTGATTTCGATTTTCCCACAGAAACACTCTGCTGAGGCCTAAGGAGGGGGACTTCATTTTCAGTGGACGAAGAGAAAAGAGCGATGGTCAAAATGGATAATGGAAAGGAGCAAAGCAATAGAAAAATGAACAATGGAAAAGAGCGGATGGATAATGAGGTAGGAATTTGGAAGCGGAGTCTAAATTCCATTTTCATATCCCCGACGCGTCTCTTGATAAGTGAATTATATCATTTGTAATTATTCGCTATTCATATGTTAATCATCAAATTGGTCTTTTACGTTCGTCTATGAGGTAGAATAATTGCGAAGAATAATTTCATAGTCCTTGGCGCATCTCACAAGAGGTGAATTGCATAATTCACTACTATTTGGTATTCAAGTAATAATCTGGTAGTATACCTGCGCATTATAACTTCCATATCACATTCATTTGGTTTTTAGGAATTGAATTTCATATATCATTATTTCCCTTTAGATAATTTTATGTACAAAAATATCATTAGAGAAAAAAACTTTCCACTTAATAATAATTTTCATACTTTTCAATCAAATGTCAAAACTCGTGTTCTTTATAAAAGATATATTATACCACGTAGAGATAATTGTGAGATTAACACTTTTCTCTGTTTCTCTCTACTGAAATGAGCAGTATTTTGCGATCTCTCTCTCTCTCTCTCTCTCTCTCTCTCTCTCTCTCTCTCTCTCTCTCTCTCTCTTAAAATCTAATTACCTCCTCTCTCTCTTTGTTTCTTCTTTATTTCTTTGATGTTTATCTGTCTGTCTGTGTGTCTGACTGCTCCTCTCCCTCATCCTCTTTGAGCCCTCCTTCTAAATGTCTTTCTACTGCATCTGTCTGTCTGAGATTTCAATTTTGTTTGTCTGTATTTCAAGTCTTTGAAATGTACATCATTGTTCTGAGTTAAACGGAATAAATTTTCTACCAAGAAAGCATTGAGAGAGAGAGAGAGAGAGAGAGATTTCAATTTTCCAATGAATTGAATATTGTTAGTGGAGGGCAAACAAAACCATCCTCAGTACATTGTTAGAGAGAGAGAGAGAGGAATAAGATTTTGTTAGTGGAGGGCAAAACAACCATTACAAAGAGAGAGAGAGAGAGAGAGAGAGAGAGAGAGAGAGAGAGAGAGAGAGAGAGAGCAGGCCTGTATATTGTTAATGGAGGGCAAACAAACGACCATCCTCAGTACAAGAGAGAGAGAGAGAGTGAGAGGGAGAGTTGGATGCTGGTGCAAGATAAAACAATGGATGAATTAAGAGACAAATCGGTCCGTTGAATTCATATTTCTTTCTTTGTTAAGCAGAATAAATTTTCTCGGCGTAACCTTTCTCTTTGAGAGAGAGAGAGAGAGAGAGAGAGAGAGAGAGAGAGAGAGAGAGAGAGAGAAGCTCGAAAGTTCCCTCAAACAGATAGTGAAAGAAAGGAAAAACAAGATTCATATACAGACAGACAGACAGATGACGATTAATTCCTTAGTTCGTGTGTGTGTGTGTGTGTGAGAGAGAGAGAGAAAGAGACACAGATAGACGTACACACAGACAGAATAAACTTGTTACATAAACTTAACTATTATACCGGTACCGTCAAACGTCAATATTCAAATAAAAGTGGGTCGAGAATGTAAGTCAAAAAGCTTGAGTACGCTTCGCACTGCCCCGAAATTCGCAACAAGGTACAAAATTTTTATCTTCTTGCCTATATGGATTATTCACACACACACACACACACACACACATACATACACACACACACACACATTACACACACACACACACACACATATATATACATATATATATATATATATATATATATATATATATATATATATATATATATATATATATATATATATATATATATATATATATATATATATATATATATATATATATATATATATATATATATATATATATATATATATATATATATATATATATATATATATATATATATATATATATATATATATATATATATATATATATATATATATAAATGCATGTATCACGATTAGCAGAAGAACCTTGCGTTTTCAAATCATATTGACACTGACCTCTTGGCATCCGTCTTGCCCAAACTTCTGATATTTTTTTCCTTTGTGTATTTTTCACCCTTAGATTACAGAAATTAATTGCTTGGTTCCCTCAACTCCAAAGCTATGGAATTGTCTGTCAGCTTCCGTTTTCCGTTTGCTGTGATATCAGCCACTCTAAAAAAAAGAAAAAAACGATTAATGTCTCACGTATTATTTGGTAAGAAATTGTGAACCGAAGAACAACTTAGTTTTGGATTACCAATATTCCTTTCACCAGTTCAGTGGCATGATTCCTCCAGTAGAAATGAAAATCCAAGTCAAGTTAGGAGGACCTAAATTATAAGTAATTCCATATGACTGGAAATTTTTCCCAAGAAAAATTTTTTTCGGTTTTGTGTTATTTGTGGTTTGATATATGAAGGAATGAAAGTTTTCTGAGTAAAATTGATAAACGTGTATACGCAATCACATACACACACGCACCTATATAATATATATATATATATATATATATATATATATATATATATATATATATATATATATATATATATATATATATATATATATATATATATATATATATATATACATGAAGAGAGAAAGAAAGCACGATGCAGTAAAGTTCATGACTGTACACTCATTAATGGCAGAGTTTCATGAAATTCATCAGTATATGACACCCATTTATTTCTTTATAACTTGACTCAACATACGACCTAGAACACTGACAACATAAAGAGAAATGAATTATAAAATTAGTGTCGCTCTCTGTTCTGAAAGGGTTGTATAAACGAGAAATATCTATATATGTATGACTGTATATTTATTTTATTCTTGACAGAGTCCTTTCTCTCACGTTACCATTCAGCTATAAGTCAGCTACATTGTTTATTTCTGTTATTCTTGTCTAACTAAATCTTCAAAAGTTCATCTCTGACAACACGTCAAGAAATTGATGTTGATAAAATTCAGTAAATGCATTTTTCGCGATGCTGCGTTGGTTTTAAATAAAGGAGGGAAATTTCAGGTAATTCTGTAGTTGCCGAACGCTAATTTATTTTATTCTTGACAGAGTCCTTGGGGCTCCATCGTTACCATTCGAATTTCCGATAAATTTTGCTTCATTGTTTAGAATTCCATGAGCGCGTGTTCCCCTTCTTACTTGATCTAACTAAATCTTGTATTCATGCAAAGTTCATCTCGGAAAACGTCAATAATCATTGATGTTGATCACAATTCAGTAAATGCATTTTTTAGAGGGCGCGATATGCGTTGCTTTTAAATAAATATATTTCATATATATATATGAGTTGCCGAATATTATACATATTTATCCTTCATATATATATAGTGAAGGCAGGATTTGGGCGCCATTTTTATCAGGCGAATTTATATAATTTTGCTTCATTGTTTGGGGTTCCATGTATTTCCTTTCTATTTTCCCCTGTGTGTGTGACTGTGTGTGTGTGAATCATCTTGTATTCATGTATATTATTTGAAATTTAACAATAATCATTATAGGGCTTCATACAATATATGAAAATATAACATATATATATATATATTTATATATATATATATATATATATATATATATATATATATATATATATATATATATATATATATATATATATATATATATATATATATATATATATATATATATATATATATATATATATATATATGTATATATATATATATATATATATATATATATATATATATGTATATATATATATATATATATATATATATATATATATATATATATATATATATATATATATATATATATATATATATATATATATATATATATATATATATATATATATATATATATATATATATATATATATATATATATATATATATATATATATATATATATATATATATATATATATATATATATATATATATATATATATATATATATATATATATATATATATATATATATATATATATATATATATATATATATATATATATATATATATAATTATGTGGTCAGTCGGTGGATGAGCGTAATTATTAATTACTGTAATTTATGCAGCATTGCTTCACCTAAGACCACATGATTCTATCAATTAAGGCTGGAAATTACCCCAAAAGACAGACAATTAACTTAATTAGATTAGGTCACCAGTTGGAACTAGGGTACTGAGTATCTGATTTATTCTGGGACAAAATGAATTAAATAAACCCATTGGTTACCCACCCAGTCCAACAAAGGAAAATGAATTGTTACAGGGAGGGAATTTACATGCGCCAGTTAGTCCCCTTCGGACACAGTAAAATCTCCCTTATGTTAATTTCTATGACGCAACAGCTAATAGCTGTAGTATCGAGATCATGCTCAGTTTCCTAGATTATTAAAAGCTATTCCTCTTCCAAACAGTGGTATGATCAGGTTCCAAGGCTTGCCTGAGTATTATTTTGCTTATAAGTGTCGTCTCCCTAATCCTTAATTACTGCAAGGGGGGGTTACCTTATGCGATCTCACTAGGCAATACTAATTATAATTCATATACTCGACTTCATACAGGGAATATGTGGCTAACGAAGGGGAAAGTGAAAATGGAAGTACAGTGGGAGAAATACCAGCAGGTCGATGAATACTTGTCATTTCCAGACTTACCCTTCACGTAGGCTGCTTGTGCGCTTGCAACTGATGCCCGGGGTTTGTGAAAAAAACGAGTAATGTCGTTCCACTAAGTATTAAAAAGACGAAAGTCGGAATCAGCAGGAGCACTAATACTGATGTGCCCTGTAGGACTGCTTGTTTCTCTCTGTCTCACTGACCTTGGGTCGAGGACATGGGTCCTGGTTTTGTTGTTGTAAACAGCCATTCATTCATAACCTGTGGGCAGTCTGAAAAAATTACAAAAACTCACCTATACACAGTTCACAGGAAAAGGAGGTTAAAGTATACCCTACCTGAAGGTGGTCCTGGCATCCCTACCTGTTGGATAGGTCCTTAAACTAAACCTATAAGTCGCTGCGAATGGTTGAGTTTTGAACACAACATCCTGCCTGCTTTTCTCCCTGTTTTTTCCTAAAGAGAGCTCTTCCTGTTTTTTCTTTCTTTTGGTTTTGATTATATTTCTACTAAAATAGTGCAGAGGGGTCGAACAGCAGAATATTTATAAATATTTATATATTATATATATATATATATATATATATATATATATATATATATATATATATATATATATATATATGTCTATCAGCAAAATTATTATTATTATTATTATTATTATTATTATTATTATTATTATTATTATTATTATTATTATTATTATTCATAACTCTCTAGCGTAAGAGGCACCTAGTTTGACATTAAACAAAATTCGCAGAACGAAATCTATTTATATAAGACAGATAACATAATGAATAAATGGAAGTAATCAGAAATACTTATAAATACTTACTTACTAGTGCTATTATAATTCAGTAAGAAAATAAAAGAATTTCGACATTATACAGATTTCTCGTTATAATTAATGCAAATGTCATTTGGCTCTATTGTTTCCCTATCTCATTTTACCTTATGTTATGCTACGAAATCCGATCGAATAAACTCTTCCTTAGGGTGCTAACCTCCTTCGACCTTTTAGCAACCTCATCTCATCCTACCTTATATCCTGTCTGAGAATCATAATGCAAAAGGAGAAATGCAAATGGGTATCCTACACTTCCACTTCTGAGTAAAGTGTTCATATGAACAGAAAGACGTTTATATTAAAATCTGTTGGAATGCGATGTAGGTTTTTTTTGTGGCGTCTTTTTTAGGCGAATTATTCGCGAGAGAGCTGGCTGTTAATGTGAAGATAGAAATATTAGTTTCAGTTATTTGGAAAAAGAATAAAAAACACTGAAAGGAGGTGAAACTTGCATGGAAGGAGCTCCATAAAACGCAACTGAAGAAGATCAGACTCCACATAATTTAGAGGCACTAATGGATGAACTTTCACTGGAAGAAAATAACAACTTCTCTTGATGGAGGTAAGTTTTCATTGGAAGGAGACTAAGCTTCGTTCTAAGATGGAGGTTTATCTGAAAGGAAATGAAACATCACTGGAAGGAGATGAAGTCTTACTGGAAAAAGATAAATCTCCTCTTAAAAGCATTGGAAGGAGAGGAAACTTCACTGGAAATAGATTAAACTTCACTGGAAGGAAATCAGACTTCATCGGAAGAGAATATAAAGCTTCTTTGGAAGGAAATTAAAACCGTACTTGTAGGAGATAAGGATTCACTAGAAGGAAATAAAAACTTGTGTGAATAGAGAAAAGGTTTCACTGAAGGACGGTAAAGCTTCACTGGAAGAAGATAAAGCTTGGTTATAAGACGAAAAGAGAAAATTCCATTGGCAGGAGATAAAGTTTTAACGAAAGGACGTGAAATTTCACCGGAAAGAGAAAAGTTTCACATGGAGGAAATAAAGCCTCATTATTTAGAGATAACGCCTCATTGTACGGCGAAAAGCTTCTCAGGAAGCAGATAAAATGTCACTCGAGGACGGTATATTTTGACTGGAAAGACGTAAATCTTCTCTAAAAGATAAATGTTTCTCTAGAAGGATTCAGAGCTTCACTGGATGGAAACGGAAATTCCCTAGAAAACATCGCTGGGAGGAGATAAAACATTTCTCGAAGTAGAAATTGCTGTGGAAATAGAAATCTTCTCTGTAGGGTTCGAAACATCATTAGAGGTAAACATCATTTTAAGGAGATAAAACTGCATTGGATGGAAATCAAACATCACTACTAGGAGATAAAACATATTTGAAAAAAGCTAAAACTTTATTAAAGGTGATAAAATTTCCACTGTTTTTCGTGGCTCCTAATTAACCTATACATTTCTATCACCACCTCTTGGTTTAGGCTATAAAAAGTTATTAGAATGACACTTATCGGCCTTGACATCTAAAAAAATAAGAAACAGAATGGCGCATCATTCTGGTTTTCAGAGTCTACGGATGAAGATGCAGGCTTATCATTTGCTGATACTCACCATCCGTTAAGTAGACTCAGCGGCAGATAAGACTGGAGCAATCCCAAGAGTTGCATGCATAAGTGAAGAGCTGCACCATTCTAATCATACTAATCCTAAGCACCTCAATGCAGAAATAAAAAAAAGGGCTATATAGAATGAAACTTTTTTTATCCCTGGAATCCATGCAATAGTAAAGGAACACTTATCCATATATATATATATATATATATATATATATACATATATATATATATATATATATATATATATATATATATATATATATATATATATATATATATATATATATTCACCTTGCGCCTTTTATTCACCAAAAAGAAAATACCTTTTTATAAGAAGCCATGCTTATTGCTGACCCCTGATCACGTGACATTATATTCTCTTAGCGTTGAATGATCGAGTAGTGAATACTCTATCATAATGAATTTTATTATCTGGCGTTGCTCCTACCAGGGCCACTAACGTTGACCCTAGCACTGAAATAGGTATTGTTAATAGTTGTTTGTACTTAGTAATTAGCTTAATTGCCCTACAGGGCTAATTATAAAAATTACTGGGTATTGATTGCGTATGTTCAATTACGATCATGCTATCCTAACTGTTGCTAAAAGATGATATGCAAACACAAATATAAATAATTTCATGTTGAGTAGATCAAATATTTTGGAACTTTTTGCACATTTTGAAGTTATTGCTTTGTCATTTCATTAATTTTTATTTGCGTCTTATTATGTCTATTTTTGGTTTTCTTGTTCTTTTGCAGATTGCATTCTTGTTATCATCTGTTTAATGATTTTATCGGCTTGTTCCGCACTCATATGTATTCATTCGTGAATGTGATAATACCAACATTACTGGCTTGCAAAGCTCTGACAAGTATATAATTCTGATCTTATGACGTGCTGATAACATTTTTCCTTCTATGGAGGTCATAAATAAGCGACACAATATATCCGACGTAAACAAAATTTGAGGAACAGACAGACAGACTCTAACTATAAACAGATATATACCATTCTTTATAATTAGCCCTGCTATAATGACAGAGACCAACAAATGTAATGATTACGAGGGTTTATATTTGCAATTATTATGCGTCATTAGAATACATATTTTTACGGCTTATTTCGTGACCACACCGTTTATTGTATAGATATTTTTTGATGATTTCGTTTTTACGTTTGGGTGGAAAGATCTACGAGAATTGTGCCATAATTAACGTCTGCCACTACTGCGTTCACTTGCATTATTTTGCGTTACAATATTGTTTCATTTTTTTTTTTTTATTCTATGCCCAAATATGGCTACGCCTCAGAAATGTTTTTCATCACGTAACAGAATTTATGTCCTTTATATTTATTCGCTTCCAAATGTTTAATAAATCTTTTATGTTTTTAAGTATTATTACTAATTGATACTCCCGCACAGTAAAAATGAGTCAATTCTCAGTCGCTGAAGAAGTACATTGTGGTGCACTGCCTTTCATGATTGAGATCTGGTGATAGACGAGGAGCTCATTATCTCTAGGCTATCGACTAAAAAAAAAAAAAATCATAAAATAATATAAATAATTTACAGTGATACATATTATTATTATTATTATTATTATTATTATTATTATTATTATTATTATTATCATTATTGTTATTGTTGTTGTTGTGTATGCATTCTCATATAAGAGAATAAGTTGTACCTTAAAATCGAAAGAAATTCAAACCGTAAGCGACTACGACACACTCTAAGGTTGTAGTAACCATTCGATGAGATGCTGTTTTTTGGCTGTCTACTCCTATATATTCATCTGCCTTTATTTATTCCTTTATTTCCATTTGTATTCTCTTTACCACATTCATGATCGTCCTACTCCTTAGAAATTTTCTTCGTATATTAATAGCAACAACTACTTGTAGCGAAAGGTTTGGAGCTTTCAGTATTCAAAAATATCTAGTTCAACAAAGAATCCATTTTTCCTCTTATAATTTTTAAAAGAAGATGGGACGTCTCAGTGAAATTTCAAACTGGCAGAAATTATTAAGGTCGTTCTTCAACCTCAGAGATTCTTGCCCTTAAAACTTTTGCATCATCGTGTCGACCAGGTGTACATATTTTAGAGTATCTGAATGCTCAAGTTTTTAATAGATTCGAAGGAACTTTAGTTTTAATAATTTCACGTGTGTTATAAACACCTTCAAACTCTTTCCTAAGAGTATGAAATATCATTTACTCATTAGTTTGCGAGTGAGTGGACAATGAATTCCTTTTCAGATTTCTCGGAACGCAGCCAACATTGAGCACGACTGATCGAAATATCTCTTAAAGTGCCACAGAGAGAGAGAGAGAGAGAGAGAGAGAGAGAGAGAGAGAGAGAGAAGAGAGAGCTAAATAATCACACATACCGAATTTGTGAAGGTAGATAAACAGATTACAAAGCAGAATAATACACAATATTCTCCTAAATATCACTTAACTATTTTCCATGTAAGAATTCATCCGAAATTAATAAGCATAATAATTTCTCACATAAAAATGAAAGCTTTATGTTGGCAGCGCAATCTGACAGGTAATGATAAACAACCAAATAATTATACACCTCTTGGAACCCACCAGCAAGATTTACAAACAAATGATTATTAAGCGTCAGATGTATCTCGTGTTTATTCTTCGTCTCGTATCATTCGCTAATAATTTCTCTGCAGGCAATACATTTTTATGAGCCATGCGGAACTGACGTCACTGTTTCTGCATCATTAAACTTATTATTCTCTTTGCTTCAGATGCAGAGGTGAGTTTCGGCTTTGGCGAGTTTTCTACCCGAGCGATGTTTTGCTTCAATGTCTGGATGACTGCCCTCTCTCTCTCTCTCTCTCTCTCTCTCTCTCTCTCTCTCTCTCTCTCTCTCTCTCTCTCTCTCTCTCTCTCTCCAGTCTTGATTTCTTTAGTATTTGCTGTAATTCTAAACATATCCTGTCTCTTTTTCTCTCTTCATTTATTAATTCATGTAGACATTATAAATATTTTCCCCACACATTCTCTCATTCTCTGATATATATAAATATATATATGATATATATATATATATATATATATATATATATATATATATATATATATATATATATATATATATATATATATATATATATATTCAGTCTGAAAAATCTCTTATTCATTCTGTCTCTGATTTGACTCTTCATAATTTGGTCTCTATATCATTACTGACTCTCTCATGTTTCATCTTTTTAGACCGCATGTGCGCAAATCAGTTTTACAGCACGAGAAGAGAGAGAGAGAGAGAGAGAGAGAGAGAGAGAGAGAGAAATCTAGGCACCGCATATGAAATGTGGGAACTGTTTGTATTCATATATCAATTTGCGTTTGCACTTATCATGTAAACTGAGTGGCCATTTGTTCGTAAACTTTGGATTTTTATTGTTTTTACATATGTGTTTATTGTATATTACTTAGTGAAAGGAAACATGTAACAGCTAAAATGGGCTAACTAACAAAGCCTTCCTTGTTAGCTTCCATACATCCTTAAATCTAGGCAGTCTAAGAAGTCTTAATATTACTATTTGAAAAGGAAATGACAGTTTGCAAAGTGATTATTAAAAGCGATTCTGTATGCCAACGTCGCCATTGTATGTGTTATTATGTTTATAAATCGCCCTAGACAAGAACCCAACACAACTGGATGATTTCCATACTGTTCCACTTTTACTACATCAACTAAAATGAACCAGCAAACATGCAGGTGGCATAGCCATTGTATGTCAGTTCCCTGAACAGTGAATGATGTACCTGGTAGTTAATTAATCGACGTTAATAGATCGAAATAAGGGTGGAGAATGGAATGGAGTTAGCTGCTTCCATAGAAGGCTTGTTATTAACCGGTGGGTTAAAATTTTCAGTAATCAGTAATATATGGAAGTGTAGTTATATACTATATACATACACACACACACACACACACACACACACACACACACACACATATATATATATATATATATATATATATATATATATATATATATATATATATATATATATATATATATATATATATATATATATATATATATATATATATATATATATATATATATATATATATATATATATATATATAAAGCTACAAACGTCCTTTAACATCAATTTTAATATCTACCTCGGAAGTAATATATTTTCATATATGTGGCCGACTGGTTAGTGTGTCACTGTAGTCCTGATTCCTCGTCCGTCGCTGGTTCGACCCCACGGGACGGTGGACTTATTATCAACAAAAAATTTCCCCTTGGTAACATATATGAAAATATATTACTTCCGAGGTAGAGTGAATTAGATATTAAAGGACGTTTGTAGCTTTCTGATTGTATATGAATCACGGTGATGTGATAAATAGTCATATATATATATATATATATATATATATATATATATATATATATATATATATATATATATATATATATATATATATATATATATATATATATATATATATATATATATATATATTGCCTAAATTTGATTTTTTATTTCCTTCTTGATTTTTCTATGTAAGTTAACATAAATTTTTCCATTCCGAATATAAGTTATACATATTAAAAGAAGTTCTAGCTGTTTTGGGAGATTTCACTTGAGCGTTCTCATGCCTTACCCCTTCGAGTTAAGCCAGCGCAGATGTTAAATGAGATACTAATGTATGGCCGTACCACAAGTCATTACTGATTTGACCTGACCTTAGTAATCCTTACTTGAGATGACAATTTCAGGAGCAGAATGCAATAACTGCGACCCCTTTGAGAGTGCTTTCCATAGCCACTATTGTTATCATTTCCCCAGGCAATCGTGTCACTTCACCTTCTGAGGAGTTTCCCCTCCCTTTCAACTACCTGCCATGCAATTAAGGGTCACCGTCTTGACCTGACCCACATCTGTATTCCCGCCTACTCATCCTCGACTCTCCCATCTAATTATCATACCATTGTTACCTCTCCTCCTTGAACCTTTCATCGGTGGACTTAAGGGGATCGGCCGGTTTCGACTTTTTAACGACAGGTTGTTGATATGTAGGGGGTTTGTTAAGGATATTGTGTGGAACTTGGGGAAAAAATTTTTGTTCAGTGACCTTAGGTTTTGTGCAGAGCATTTTTTCACAAAATGGCTATTTTCAAAATGCCTTTTTGGTTTTAAGGGATGAGATTTGAACCACGTATAAAACATATGGACCTTCCTTGGGGATTTTTTGATTTTTCAATTATTTTTTGAGATATGATTTTTTTATTTTTAATGCTGAAAAAATTACAGAAAAAAAAATTGCCAAAAATCAGAAACTCAAAATATTAAAAATCCTCGGCCTACCATGTTTCCCCATGTTATATTTAAAATTTCATTTAGATTGGTCCAATACCCAAAGTTTTAGTTACATAAAAAAGTAAAAGGGACTTCAAAGACTGTGTTACAATTAATTCTATGGTTTTAATTTTTATTTTGGGTATTAATTAATGCAAATGATTATAAATAAGAATATTAATTGATTATTTATGTGCCTAAGACACATTCTTATAAATTTTAGGTTCCTGGTCCTCCCTGTCTGTGTATTACTCTAGGGTATCATGGAAGGGCTTCTACCTTTTATTAGTGTCTCAGAATCCATCCCTTGCCAAATCTGGGAATTACTTTACATTCACAATTAGGATTCGTGATTCAAGTAATTCATCAAGTCTTGCTTCACTTATTATGATCATTTTCAGGATCCTATGCAATCAGCCTCCGAGACCTTTTTTCTAAAATATCACGTGGATGTGGTTGGTTTCTTCAGCAGAGATCGCTGCCTGTGCCGTTTGAACTTTCAGATTCCCTCTATGGCAATTTTCTGAACTCTTTCTTACTTGTCGCCTGGACTTTTCCCTTGGGCATTCTAGAAGCATGAAGTGAACTCTTCAGGTGTGAAAAAACAAAACCCCGAGAAAATACAGAGTTCAACAATGAAAAAACGTGAGTTTATAGGCAACTCTTACCTGCGTTGTCATGGCTAGAATAACTAAAAAGGTGCCGAGTAGGATATTATTGACATTATACATTTCATTTCAAAGGAAGTTTTCGTAAATATAAAAATATGCCAGACTAAATCACCTACCGGTGTTTTATGGGTATATAGTTATTGTTACATTTTTAGGCCATAACCAGAGAAATACGGCAAATTTTAGCATAATATTTCGTGGACATTCTTGAACCCTATACGAAGCCATAGAATTTTTTTTCAGCAAATCGAATTTTTGGATCCCCTTAAATAACTTTCCAGGTACCTGGCCGGATTATCAGTGTGCCCCGAGAAGAGAACAATAGATGACCCTCTTAAGAAGAGGCTGTCAGAAATGTGAAAACACGACCACCGTAGGCACAGCTTGTGATATATATACAGGTTCCGAAAGACTATTCTTTGCTAGTCACTCTCAAGGCGTCACCCTGTTAGTTTTCCTAAGATGTCACACTGCTAGTTATCCTGACGATGTCTCTCTTTCCAGAACCTCTTATGAGACTCTGATCGAGTTCTACTTGATTCCTCCTTACGCTGTCATGCTGAAGATTGTCTTAATCAGCTGCCTTACCCTCTGCGCACTGATGCCTTGCTAGCCCCTCAGTGTCCTTATACTTTGTCTTATTTCTTCTATGGTGGGGAACTCTAAGTGACAACAATTCCATTGATGCCCTACTGCAGAAACCTGGCTCTACAAACCTCATGTCTTGTCCATGGACTAAGGTAAATATGATCAGAAGTTGTTTGTTGGCCTCACCAATTTTATCCTACCTGTTTTCCACCTGTTCTCCCACTTTCCAATATCAATAACCTTTCACTCTCCCTCAGAGAGTGTTGTGATTTTGATTGTGGTAATTGTGTTACCAATAATGGAATACTAGTGTTAATTTTCATATATATGTTTTACCATAATTGTTACATAATGAGTGTCTTGATATTTTGGTTATGTATTCCAAGCTCATTATTGCTAGAGTCCCTTTGTGTGTTTTCAATATTCCAGCTATTGCAGATTCATGGTACGAGTAACTACTGTGTGATATCAACTGTAGATCAAAAGTGCCATCTTCCTGCATATTCCAGGTGCCATATCCGGTCAAGATATCTGGACTATCAGTGCAACATCTCGCTTCAAGTACCCCATTCTGTGCATTCTTCGCATCCTCACCTATACCTATTACCTGTTAGCCTACGAAAGCCTAGTGTTAAAACTTGCAGTTTTGTGGCACTTTTCTATAGTGTTTGTGATTTGACTAACTTAATTCTGGTAGTACCACGGAGCTCCATTGATAACTCCTGTAAATATCTCATCTTTTGATATCTTTTAGTGAATTATACTTTTTAGTGGATAACATAAGTTTACCTCCATTCCTTATAATATTGGTATTTTTCATTCTATTCACTTTTCAACATTTCCATTCAATGGAGCGCAGTCACCCATAGTCAGGTGTTGTTTTTAAAGGTCAATATTAGAGCCATCTTTTTATCCTCGAGGCACCATGAACGTGATGATATATATATATATATATATATATATATATATATATATATATATATATATATATATATATATATATATATATATATATATATATATATATATATATATATATATATATATATATATATATATATATATATATATCTATTATCCAGTTATCTGAAGTCTCTCTCTCTCTCTCTCTCTCTCTCTCTCTCTCTCTCTCTCTCTCTCTCTCTCTCTCTCTCTCTCTCTCTCTCTCTCTCTCAAAAACAATTAAAACACAACACGTGCATTCTGGTCGCCTAAAATGTTTGTTCAGTTTTTGTTGGAGAAACAGAGTACAGACCGTGACAAAAGCTATTTTGAAGGACAAGAAAATGTTTTATTTCTTTATTTTCAAATATATTTACACACAGACACACACAACCACACCACATGCACACACATACATACATATATAATATATATATATATATATATATATATATATATATATATATATATATATATATATATATATATATACATATACATATATATATATATATATATATATATATATATATATATATATATATATATATATATATATATATATATATATATATATATATATGAATATAAGAAAGGCCCATAAAACACTATTTTATGTTGAAACCATATATTTCAGGCAATAAGCTTCTGTGCCCCTGTTCACTGGTAGAATATGGACAGGTGGAAAGTTACCTGTCCATATTCTACCAGTGAACAGGGCACAACTAGTGCCAATATGGTTTCAAGTTTAAATAGTGTTTTATAGTTATATTATATATTCATATTACACTGTAGTATTACAGGAAAAAATTCATATTCATATATATATATATATATATATATATATATATATATATATATATATATATATATATGAATATATATATATATATATATATATATATATATATATATATATATATATATATATATATATATATATATATATATATATATATATATATATATATATGAATATATATATATATATATATATATATATATATATATATATATATATATATATATATATATATATATATATATATATATATATATATATATATATATATATATATATATATATATATATATATATATATATATATATATGTATATATATATATATATATATATATATATATATATATATATATATATATATATATATATATATATATATATATATATATATATATATATATATATATATATATATATATATATATATATATATATATTCTCGATATATACCAAGTACCTGGTTATTACACAACTAGTCACAAAAATTTAAAAATTTACCTCACTTCAGCCAGGTACCTGAACTCTCGTAACAATAAAATTATGACTGAGGACTCTAAAGGTAATGGTGATCCCTTAAACTTACTTATCACTTGAAAAATCAAACTAAGTTTTTCAAGATATGTGTGAGGTTTTAACAATTAAACAAAAATATACTAAAGAAAAAGGGCATCACTCCATCCAACAACTATAATTATTTCCCTGGTCAACAAATGAAACACTGTGTTTAAAAATTTTAAATACAAAAATTTATTTTTAACTTCAAAATTTATAATTAGAATTCACAACGTGGAAAAATTTACCATTACTTGAAAACAACACAAGATTTAATTAATTCTTTAACAAAATTAATGCACAAAACTTTAATTTATCAAGAAATTAAATTAACTCAAGATTTGAGAAGGAAATCTTAATAAATGAAAATCAAATCAAGTATGCAATCCAAAAGTATCCAAAATATGTAAAATGCTAAGTAAACAAATGTTAAATCATCAACATAAAAATTGGGCAAAATTAAGAAATTGCAAACACAAGAACACAAAAAATACACAATAATTTCACTAAGGAAAAATCTCCCTAGCACACCTAATTATACCATGGTAATGATAAGTAAAATCCACTTTACCTTACACAAGCTTGTGAAAACCTTTGTAAAATTCACAAAAACACGCTTTTATGAGGCGCCGTTAAACTTCTAATACAGTTTTCTTATGATTAAATCTCTGGTATGGAATATTATTACTAGTGACCACAAATATATTATGTTAAAATTACTCTCTTTTGAAGAAAGAGAGAGAGAGAGAGAGAGAGAGAGAGAGAGAGAGAGAACCCAGCCAACTCCAACAGGGTCTCTGTGAGGAATGACAAGGTTCTGAGAATCAATTTGGAAAGAAACCTATGATGTCCCAAAAGCATTTTGGGTGCTTGACACAGAACATGGTACAGTCGATCAGGAATTTTACCAAGACAAAAGGGGGGTTCTCCCTGGCTGAAGGAGTAGCAACAGGGATTTTTCCCCTGGGTCAAAAGGGTCATCTAGAACCATCAGCACATATCTCTATTAATGACAGGGGATTTCCTGACTGAACACTTGTTCAAACAACAGCTTACCAGTGTTATCTAAACCTGTCATCCCATATCTCTTTTGATGACAGTTTAAGTGGATAAGAAAATTAACCTTTGGAAAAGGGGCTACCCAAACCATGCAGTTAAGTTAACTCTTTTGAGATCTGATACTTGGTATTTCAACAGTCATTATTATTACACTCAGCACATGACAAACATAAGAGAAAATATATCAAAGTTACAGAAAACATACATATTACAAGGCTATATCATTATATATATATATATATATATATATATATATATATATATATATATATATATATATATATATATGTATATGTATATGTATATGTATATGTATATATATATATATATATATATATATATATATATATATATATATATATATATATATATATATATAATATATATATATATATATATATATATATATCACACAGGTATATATAAATTTACTTCATTCATTGATGGTAACGTTAAATGCTGAATTTGATACATCCAGCTCTCCAGAAAGAAATATATCCATACTATATGGAAAGTTCGTAATTGCGAATGAATATGATCTACATCGCATGAAACACTTGAACCTTTGAAGTAATTTTTTTTTTCCAGATACTGAGGAATTACGCAAAACAAAGACATCTTTATCTCCGAACTTTAGTCTCTTCATTATCTTTTCGTTCTGATTTCCACATTCACAACTCTTAACGAAAATCCTCCAGAACCTGGCAGCATCCATTGGCTTCATATTGGTTATTTATCTCCCAGAGATGCCAGCACTCTACCCTCAGTCAGAAACTGTCAGCATAATCAATCATTTTCAAGACAATCCTTCTGGAAGGTACCAAAAGAAATACTTCAGTACGAAAGAAAATTTGCCAAATACAGCAATAACATTTAAAGCATTAATATGAAAAGCTTCCTACTGGAAAGAAAAGTAAAATATAATGATGGCAATAGAATTTACCATTATGGAAGCTTGTATGGAGGGATAAGAAAATATATAGCGGGAAAAAGCAAACATTTTAAAGGTTTTTTTCTCTTTCCAAGGACAAGAACGGAAATAATATAGAAAAATGTCTGCCAAGAACATCGTGGAAAAGAGTGAAAAATTACACGATAGAGAGAGGGGGCGGGGGGGGGGGATGACGGAGCAACAGAAAGAGACGTTAGGGTAAATGAGAAGAAAAGTCTGAAGTAAAAATGATTTTTCAAAAGAATAAATGAAAGGACTGATGGGAAAGTCTAAAAAAAGTAACTATTCACCATTACTGTGACGAAATTGTTAATCTTCGGATAATATTTGAGTGATTGGTTCTTGAAAACGGCTTTATAATAACTATCACGTTTGTAATTCCTCAAGTGCTTCTGTGTTCCTGACTCGTAGAACCTTCTAAGTTCTGAGAGACGGAGGGCCTGAAGAATTAGAACAGGTAAAGGACACCAAGATGCTAGTTTCAGCAGCCTCTGCTTGAAAGAAAATTATGAATGACACATTTATATCTTTATTCAATATGCTTGCAAGAATCTAATTAGCCTGTTATGTCATTATGTTTGGGTACGTTTTCTTTATCTTTACAGTATGAAAATAATTAAGTAAGTTATATACAACTTTATGATGTGAGGAAAAGTATGGCGACATCACACACCTTTACCAGATAAAAAATATTTGAGCGATACTGTTTACGCAGTTACCATATTAAAAAAAGTTTATGTACTCTTTATACATATTCGGCAATTGTTTTAAACAGCTTTACGAACTTTCGTGCGGTAAAAATGTTTGTGTTTGTTTCCATTGCTTGTGTAATGGGAAAAACGGCATCGCCACTTGATAATGATATGGGTACGGTCTCTATATTTAACAGTGAAATGTGTTTTCAACATGGACCCCATGATTTCGATTTTCCAACGGAATCGCTCTGCTGAGGCTTGATGGGGGCGAATTCATTATCAGTGGACGAAGAGAAAAGAGCGATGGTCAAAATGGATGATGGAAAGGAGCAAAGCAACAGAAAAGAGAATAATGGAACAGAAGGGATGGATAATGAGGAAGGAATTTGGAGGCGACGGCTGAATTCCGTTTTCATATCCCCGACGCGTCTCTTGATAAGTGAATTATATCATTTGTAATTATTCGCTATTCAAATGTTAATCATCAAATTGGTCTTTCACGTTCGTCTATGAGGTAGAATAATTACGAAGAACAATTTAATAGTCCTTGGCGCATCTCACAAGAGGTGAATTGCATAATTGACTACTATTTGGTATTCAAGTAATATACCGGCGCATTAAAACTTCCAGATCATATTTATTTGGTTTTGAGGAATTGAATTTTACAGACCGTTTTTCTCTTTATTTATTTTATGTACAAAAGTATCACCAGAGAAAACATTTTCAATTTATATTAATTTTCATACTTCTTGCCCAAAGGTCAAAATTCGTATTCTTTATAAAAGAAATATTATACCACGCAAAGATAGTTGTGAGATTAACACTCTTCTCTGTTTCTCTCTACTGAAATGAGCAGTATTTTTGAGATCTCTCCCTCTCACTTTCTTCGTAACTCTCTCTCTCTCTCTCTCTCTCTCTCTCTCTCTCTCTCTCTCTCTCTCTCTCTCTCTCTCTCTCCTTGAACCTTAAAATGGGGTAATTACACACCTCTCACTCTCTTTGTTTTTCCTTTATCTCTTTCAGTGTTTATCTGTCTGTCTGTCTGTCTGTCTGTTTGTCTGTCTGTCTGACTGCTCCTCTCCCTCATCCTCTTCTGAGCCCTCCTCTAAATGTCAGCCCACTGCATCGTGCAACCCGGAAGCGGAGATTTCAATTTTCCAATGAACTGAGTATTTCAAAAGTCTTTAAAGATGTACATCATTGTTATTGGTTAAACGGAATAATAATTTTTCTACCAAGAAAGCAATGAGGGGGGAACTGGGGAGAGAGAGAGAGAGAGAGAGAGAGAGAGAGAGAGAGAGAGAGAGAGAGAGAGAGAGAGAGAGAAAGTTGGCTGCTAGTGCCAGATAAAACAATTGATGAATAAGGAAACACATCGGCCCATTGAATTTGTGTTCATTTCTTTGCCATGCAGAGTGAATTACCTCGGTGTAACCTTTCTTTTCGAATATATATATATATATATATATATATATATATATATATATATATATATATATATATATATATATATATATATAGAGAGAGAGAGAGAGAGAGAGAGAGAGAGAGAGAGAGAGAAGCTCTAAAGTTTATTTAAACAAATAGTGAAGGAAAAGAAAAACGAGATTCATATACAGACAGACAGAGATGACGATTATTTTCTTAGTTAGTGAGAGAGAGAGAAAGAGAGACAGACAGACAGAATAAACTTAGTTACATAAACATAACTAGCATACTGATGCCGTCAAAAGACAAAAGTAAAATGAAAATGGGTCGAGACGGTAAGTTCCGAACTTGAGGACGCTTCGCTCTGCCCCGAAATTCGGAACAAGGTACATGTAATCTCCTTGCCTATATGAGGTATTCGCTCACACACACACACACACACATATATATATATACACACACTGTGAATCGAAATAGTCGGCTAACAAGTCGTTACAGAAGAGGCATACTGGATTTTCCTTTCCCTGCAAGATCCATAATTGTCTGGTAAGTGCAATGAAAACTAGTAAATAAATATGTGAAAAAAATATATAAAAGGCAAAATACATTACTTAAGAAACATATAAATAAGTGGGATATTTACCCTCGGAAACAAAATGAATATGGAAAAGATATAGAAATATATATATATATATGTATATATATATATATATATATATATATATATATATATATATATATATATATATATATATATATATATATATATATATATATATATATATATAACATATATACAGAATATATATACATATGATATATATATGCAATATATATAATATATATATATATATATATATATATATATATATATATAATATATATAAAAATATATATATAGGCAAAATACATTGACTATTTATCACATCACCGTGATTCATATACAATCAGAAAGCTACAAATGAATATTTAATATCAATTCACTCTACCTCAGGAAGTAATATATTTTCATATATGTTATAGGAATTTTAATGATAAAAAGTCCACCGTCCGTGAGGTCGAACCAGCGGCGGACGAGGAATCAGGACTACAGTGACACACTAACCAGTCGGCCACAAGAGAGGGTATAAGTGAATACCATCTCCCATCAGCCCACCCGTCGAACTCAGGTGTTTTGCACGATATCCACCCACCTCTGCCATGTTGGCCGTGTAGTGCGTTTGTCACACGTAGCCATATTATGACTATTTATCACATCACCGTGATTCATATACAATCAAGCTACAAACGTCCTTTAATATCAATTCACTCTACCTCGGAAGTAATATATTTTCATATATGTTACCGAAGAGGGGAATTTTTAAGGGCAGAGGTGGGTGGATATCGTCTCCCAAACGCAAAAAACACCTGAGTTCGACGGGTGGGCTGATGGGAGATGGTATTTCTTATACCCTCTCTTGTGGCCGACTGGTTAGTGTGTCACTGTAGTCTGATTCCTCGTCCGTTGCTGGTTCCCAAAGCGATGACTTTTTATCAGTTAAAATTCCCCTTCGGTAACGTTATGAAAATATATTACTTCCGAGAAAAAAAATTGGATATTAAAGGACGTTTGTAGCTTTCTGATTGTATATGAATCACGGTGACCTGATAAATAGTCATAATATTTTGGACAAACGCACTATTCATTTCAACATGGCAGAGGTGGGTGGATATCGTCTCCAAACAAAAACACCTGAGTTCGGCGGGTGGGCTGATGGGAGATGGTATTCAACTTAATTCTCTTGTGGCCGACTGGTTAGTGTGTCACTGTAGTCCTGATTCCTCGTCCGTAGCTATTTCGACCCCAAGGACGGTGGACTTATTATCAATTAAAAATTCCCCATCGGTAACATATATGAAAATATATTACTTCGAGGTAAAGTGAATTGGATATAAAGGACGTTTGTAGCTTTCTGATTATATATATATATATATATATATATATATATATATATATATATATATATATATATATATATATATATATATATATATATGCATCAGTGTCTTCCATGATTAGCAGTAGAAGAACCCTGCATTTTCAATCCATATCAACACAGGCCTCGTGGCATCCGTCTTGCCATCTTTACTCATATTTAATCTTTGTGTATTTTCCACCCTTAGATTACAGAAGTCGGTGATTGCTTCGTTCCCTCAACTCCAAAGCTATGGAATTGTCTGTCAGCTTCCGTTTTCCGTTTGCAGTGATATCAGCCACTCTAGACAAAAAAAAAAAAAATTAATGTCTCAAATATTAATTGGTATGAAATTGTGAACCTTAGACCAACTTAGTTTTGGATAACCAATATTCATTTCACCATTTGAGTGGCAAGATTCCTCTTTTACATTAGAGATTCAAAACTAAGTCAGGGCAGGACGACCTATATTATTAGTAATAATTCCATGTGAGTGGAAATGTTTCTTAAGAAAAAGGTTATTTCAGTTATAATGTGTTATTGGTGGTTTGATATATGAAGGAATGAAATTTAAATGTGTATACATAATCACATATATATATATATATATATATATATATATATATATATATATATATATATATATATATATATATATATATATATATATATATATATATATATATATATATATATATATATATATATACTCTATATACAAAAAGAGAAGAGAACGATCAATAAAGTTCATGAGTGTACATTCATCAATGGCAGAGTTTCATGAAATTCATCAGCATGTGACACCCATTTATTTCATTATAACTTGACTCAACATACGACCTAGAACATTGACAACATAGATAGAAATGAATAATAAAATCAGTGTCGCTCCCAGTTCTGAAAGGGTTGTATAAAGGACAAATATCTGTATATGTATATCTGTATATTTATTTTATTCTTGACAGTGTCCTTTCCATGTTACCATTCAGCTGACAAAGTCAGCTAAATTGTTTCAGAATATCTGAGGGCGTGTTCCCCTTCCTAGGATCTAACTAAATCTTGTATTACAAAGTTCATTTCGGAAATACGTCAAGGAAATTGATGCTGATGCAAATTCAGTGAAAGCATTTTTTCGAGGGCGGGATGCCGTGTTGCTTGTAAATAAAGGAGGGGTTTCAGGTAATTTTGAGTTGCCGAACGCTGACAATTTCCCCTCGAAGTGAAGGCAGGATTTCGGGCGCCATTTTTATCAGTCGAATTTCCGTAATTTTGCTTCATTGTTTGGGGTTCCATGTTTTGCTTTCTATTTTCTCTGTAACGTGACTGTAATATGAATCATCTTGTATGCACGAGTGTCCTTTTCTGCATAATGATAATCATTCAAGGGCTTTATCAGAACATATGAAAATGTAACGTTTATATATATATATATATATATATATATATATATATATATATATATATATATATATATATATATATATATATATATATATATATATATATATATATATATTATTATTATTATATTATTCATAACTCTCTAGTGCAAGAGGGACTTAGTTTACAATTAAACAAAATTCACAGATCGAAATCTACGTATACAAGACAGATAACATAATGAATAAATGGAACTAATCAGAAACACAGTTAAAGCTTTACTTACAAACACTACCATTCAGTCAAAAAATTTAAGTATTTGACAATATACAGGTTTCTCGTTATACCTAATGCAGACATCAGTTGGTTCTATAGTCTCCCCATCTCATTTTACCTTATCTTGTGCTACGACGTCCGATCGAATAAACTCTTCCTTAGGGTGCTAACCTCCTTCGACCTTTTAGCAACCTCATCTCATTCTACCTCATAACCTGTTGCAATATCCAGTCAAGTGACATTCAATCGTGTAGAGGAAGACACGGTTGAATGGCAATAGCATTTTCTTTGTGATATCAGAGTTTCCCCGGCAAGTGGTAAGAAACTACAGGATTCACTAATCCGTTCTAGGGAATCAGATTGCAAAAGAAATACAAATGGACATCCTACACTTCTACTTCTGGGTAAAGAATGTTTATATGCGCAGAAAGACGTTTATATTAAAATCTGTTGGAATGCGATGTAGATTTTCTTTGTGGCGCCTTTTTTTAGGTGAATTATTCGCGAGAGAGCTGTCTGTAAATGTGAAGATAGAAATATTCGTTTCAGTCGTCTGGAAAAAGAATAAAAATCACTGAAAGGAGGTGAAACCTGAAGGGACGGAGCTCCATAAAACACAATTAAAGCAGATAAAACTCCACATGATTTAGAGCCACTGATGGATGAACGTTCACTGGAAGGATATTAAAACTTCACTTGATGAAGGTAAGATTTCATTGGAAGGAGATTAAGCTTTGTTTTAAGATGGAGGTTTATCTGAAAGGAAATAAAACATCACTCGAAGGAGATGAAGTCTTACTGGAAGAAGAAAAATCTTCTCTTAGAAGGAACAGAACACCATTGGAAGGAGAGAAAACTTCACTGGATGAAGGCAAAGCTTCACTGGAAATAGATTAAACTTCATTGGAAGGAGATTAGACTTCATCGGAAGAGAATATACAGCTTCTTTGGAAGGAAATTAAAACCTCACGGGTGGGGGATAAGGATTCACTAGAAGGAAATAAAAACTTGTGTGAATAGAGAAGAGGTTTCACTGAAGTGCGGAAAAGCTTCACTGGAAGAAGATAAAGCCTGCTTATAAGGTGATAAGTTTTTCTGGAAAAAGATAAAACTCCATTGGAAGTAGATAAAGCTTTAAAGCAAGGACCTAAAATTTCACAGGAAAAGAAAGTTTCACTTGGAGGAAATAAAGCTTTATTATTTAGAGATAATGCTTCATTGTACGGCGAAAAGCTTCTCAAGAAGCAAATAAAATGTTACTCGAGGAAGATATAGTTTGACTGGAAAGAAGTAAATCTTCTTCAAAAGATAAAAGTATCTCTAGAAGGATTCAGAGCTTCACTGGATGGAAATAGAAATTCCCTAAAGGGAGAGAAAACGTCGCTGTGAGGAGATAAAGGTGGAAATCGCTATGAAAATAGAATTCTTCTCTGTAGGATATGCAGTATCACTATGAGATAAACATCATTTTGAGGAGATAAAACTGCAGTAGATGGAAATAAAACACCACTGATAGGAGATAAATCATCTCTGGAAAAAGTTAAAAATTTATAAAAGGTGATACAATTTCTACTATTTTTCCTAGCTCCAAATTAACCTTTACATTAATTTTCATTCTTATTCATTTGCATCATTATCTTTTGGTCTTGGCTATGAAAAGTTATTAGAATGACTCTCTTATCGGCCTCTACACCTAAAAAAAAAAAAAAAAAAAAAAAAAAAAAAAAACAGTGGCGCATCATCCTGGCTTTCAGGGTCGTTACTGATGAAGATGCTGGCTCAGCATTTGCTGATACTCACTATCCATTAAGTAGACTCAGGGCAGATAACCCCGGAGCAATCCCACGAGTTGCATACATAAGTTAGGAGCTACAAAATTCAGCATTATACTAATCTAAACTACCTCAATGCAGGAATTAAAAAAAAAAGTACCATTTAGAATTAAACTGTTTTATTCCTGGCATCCATGTATAGTAATGTAACAAGTATCAAACAACTAGCAATTTAAATGTTTTCTCTGTACTCATTCTGATATCGTGATGTGTTTGTACAGAAAATGAAGAGAAGAGAGAGAGAGAGAGAGAGAGAGAGAGAGAGAGAGAGAGGAACAAGTGATATTAGAAGGGTCCTCTCTCCCAGAATCCATCCATCAAAAAAGAAAGGGTGAAATAACAGACAGCTGGAAATTTTATTAATTTCTTCTCAGGATCTGATTCTGGAAGCAATCCACAAATAAAAACGACAGAAAGAACTCACTGAAATGGCATATCTCACCTCTCGATTTATGACAAACACCAAATAGTTTAAATATATACCTCTTTATTACCTCTGGTTGTGGGTTTAATTTTTGACCGATCGCAAATTGAACATGAGCTCCTATACTTGTATCGAGGTTTTAATAAGACTCTTTCTTTTGCATGTCAGGAGATTTGACGTTAAACCTCAAAACACAATAGCATCGAAACTCTCAACATTGCCATGGAAGCCATGCATTAGGGAAGCAGAATGATGCAAGTATCTATAAATGTAATTGGATTTCATCTCCTCAGCATTCGATTAAGGAGTCCATACATGAAAAATGGAGCAGCAGAAGATATGTAAAATTAAATCTATTTTTATCTGTTTCGCATTTTCCTTGGAATCTCGCATCAGAAAATGACCATATAAGAGATAACTTTAAATTTAAACTGCTTCCATCTTGCGAGTTGATAAGTTGGTCAAAATCTCTTCTTGACAAAAGATAGCACTTTAGTTTCTTGCAAGAGGTTTATTATATTTATGTGGCGCTGCTCTCTTACCCAGATCTTTACAAAATTGAGTGGTATAAAGCATATTGCATATTAAGCAGAAAACCATGGTATATCGTCGTTCTTTCATATTTTCGTGTGACATCATATATATATATATATATATATATATATATATATATATATATATATATATATATATATATATATATATATACATATATATACACACACCATACGGAATTTTATCCATCAAATAAAAAATATCTTTTTATAAGAAGCCTTGCTTATCGCTGACCTCTAATCACTTTACATTATATTCTCCTAGCGGTGAATGATCGAGTATTTATTATCTGGCGTCATTCCTACCAGGGCCACTAACGTTGGCCCTAGCACTGAAATAGGTAATGTTAATAGTAGTTTGTACTCAGTAATTGGCTCAGTTGCCCTAGAGGGCTAATTATAAAAATTACGGGGTACTGACTACATGTGTTAAGTTACGTTGATGCTATCCTAACTGTTGCTAAACGGTGATATGCAAGCACGAATATATCATTTGATGTTGAGTAGATAAAATATTTTGAAATTTTTGCACATTTTAATGAAACTGTTTTGTCATATTCATTATTTTTTTTATTTGCGTCTTATCATATCCATTTTTCTTTTCTTGTTTTTTTATAGATTGCATTCTTGCTATCATCTGTTTAATGGTTTTATCGGTATCCGGACAATTTTTCGAAAGTAATTGTTCGAATCAACTGTTGTTTGAATTAATGATTGTTCGAACTAGGTTATATAATCATTTTTCACTATGAGAATGAAAAGAATTCATTAGTATCAGAGGATATTTATAAACAAAGGAAAAAATAAAATTGACACGAATTTATGTTCTAGATGACAGTATCTCAAATAATAAAACAAGATTAAATGAAAGTGTTGATATATTGAATTTTCTAAAACAAAACATCTGCTAGTTTACAAACTAAAATGATAAGAAACGGCAGGCAAATAATCAATGACATTCCGATATTTCTTTTTCGCTATGTTGAACTCAATTCCACCGGATAACTTTTCGATATTAGTTTCATTCAGCGCCTGTTCTATTCTCAGAGCTGATGAAAATTTCCAGATTCTTGGATGATAGCCAGGGAATTGTTGCAGAAATGCTCGGTGCCACCCTTCAATAATGTTGTTTGTCCTGGGCAAATCTTCTTGTACCCTTTCAAAACAGGACCACATCTGTTAATCAGCTCAGTGGTCTGGTTAAATTAAGATACACTTAACTATTTTTTTTTTATCTCAATTTTAAACTTAGGTAGGCGACGCGTATTCCTACGACCAGGCCGCCCAATCCAGGTATTTTCATAACAGTCGACTATGGGTAAAGCTTCAGCTGGATATATATTTTCACCCATTAGTGTATTGAATGTTTGAACGACTCTATCTGCAGGAACGAACGCAAGGGCTTCGCTTGAGGCCAAATTCACACACTTTTCTATATAAACAGACACAAATAAAAAAAAAATAATAAAAAAAACACCCGTAATGATTATTAGATGGCAATTCTTCCTTAATTGCACTTACTATAGCGGGCGCAAAATCTGTGTTGACAGAATCCACATTTAAAGCTTATGCTATTGTTTTAACAGTTCTAAGAAATTTGGTATATGTTTCTTCTTTCTTATTCGGTAATAACGCCAAAACCAAAGGTATGACATAGCAGTTTTCCATGCCATGAATGGTGTAAAGCTGTTCGAAAATAACTGGCACAGTTTTGAAGGTACCATCCATAAAATAGTGCTTGCATGAAGCAAGCACGCTTAGATTTTTCTGGGTCGAAAACATCAACATTCTGTCTTCTGCTTCTCCAGAATCGAATAGCAGAAAAGGTTCGCCCTTGTTTGTTTCCGTATGTTCCTCAGAAAGTATTAATTCGGTCCGATGATTAACCACAGCTCTTCCACACTGCTCTTCCTGCCTCACTCACTTGATGGATTGATCGCTTTATGCTGCTAGTTTGCGGTAAAGCGGCTGCAACACAACTCAGTTCAGCAGATGCGTTAGAAATAATACAATGAGGAGACTTTCGCGTTGATTTTTGTCTTCACTTAATCTAAAAACTTGCGTACTTCAACATTTGTCGGATTTCCAGCATGATTATGCTCATCGGAACTAGAACTGATAGAGCCATCCACTGTTATAGGGCGCCCTTTGCACTTTTCAGCAAAATATGTGCATTTCCAGTAGACCTTTGATCTTACTTACTTGTCCTCAACATATAGGAATCCGTCCATTAATAGCATGTCCCTGCCTTTCTCGCTTGGAATAAATTCAGCCATATTTTGCGAAAGGGTGTATCCTTTAAAGTATAAAAAATTCTGAGTCTTCTTGGAATACAGCTATCAAATTACATTTTCGAAGAACTGTCCGTAAACTGTTGGTTCTGACATTACTAAATCGAACAAGTGGTTTTCGAACAATTATTATCGAACAACTGCTTTCGAACAATTGTTTTCTAAGAGTAATCCGTATTATCGGCTTGTTCCGCACTCATATGTAATCATTCGGGAATATGGTAGTACCAATATTACTGACTTTCAAAGCACTGACAAGTATATAACTCTGATCTTATGACGTGCACATAATATTTTTCCTGTTACGGAGGTCATAAACAGGCGACCCAAGATTCCGACGTAAACAGATTTTCAGAGACAAACGGACACTGTAACTATAAATAGACATATACCATTCATTATAATTAGTTCTGCTATAATGACGGAGACCAACAAATGTAATGATTACGAGGATTTATTCTTGCAATTGTTATGCTTCATTAGAATACATATTTCTACATCTTACTTCGTGACCACACCGTTCATTTTATAGATATTTTTTGATGAGATTTTTTTTTCACGTTTGGGTGGAGAGATCTACGAGAATTGTGCCATAATTAACGTTGGCCACTACTGCATTAGTTTGCATTATTTCCGTTAAAATAATGTTCTAGTACTTTGTTTCTTTTTTTTATTCTAAGCCCAAGTACGGCTACACCTGAGAAACTTTTTTTCATCACGTTACATAATTTATGCCCCTTAAATTTATTTGCTTCCAAGCGTTTAATAAATCTTTTATGTTTTAAGTACTATCACTATTTGATACTCCCGTACAGTAAAAAATGAGACAATTCTCAAACATTGGAAAAGTACATTGTGGTCCACTGCCTTTCATGATTAAGATCTGGTGATAGACGCGGACGTCATTATCTCTGGGCTATCGACTTGAAGCAAGAAAAAAGATTATTATTATTATTAATATTGTTTTGTTGTTGTTGTTGGGTATGCATTCTGATGTAAGAGAATAACTTGTACCTTAAAATCGAAAGAAATTCAAACCATAAGCGACTACGACACTCCAAGGTTTTAGTAACCATCCGATGAGAGGCTGTATTTTGACTGTCTACTTATATCTATTTATCATTCTTTCTTTATTCCTTTTTTCCTCTTTGTATTCTCTTTACCACATATACGAGCGTCCTTCCTTAGAATTTTCCTTCGTATGTTAATAGCAACAACTACATATAGCAAAAGGTTTGGAGCCTTTAGTATTCAAAAATATCTGGTTTAACAAGGATTCCATTTTTCCTCTTATATAATTTTTAAAACAAGATAGGGCGTCTCAGAGAAAATTCAAACTGGCAGAAACTGCTAAATTCATTCTTCAAACTCTGAGACTCTTGACCTTCAAACTTTTCCGGCCTCAGAGCCCTTTTATACTTAGAAGAAGCTTTAGCATCAGCTCGACCAGGTGTACATATTTTAGAGTATCTGAATACCTCAGTTCTTCATAGATGCAAAGGAACTTTAATTTTAATATTTTCACGTGTGTTATAAAGAACTTCAAACTCTTTCGTAAGAGTTTGAAATATTATATACTCATTAGTTGGCGGTTGAGTGGACAATGGATTTCTTTTTCAATTTCTCGGAGTGCAGCCAACATTGAGCTCGACTGTAGGAAACGCCTCTAAAGTGCCACAGAGAGAGAGAAAGAGAGAGAGAGAGAGAGAGAGAGAGAGAGAGAGAGAGAGAGAGAGAAACAAATACCGAATATGTGAAGGTACATGAAGAGATTGTAAAGCAGCGTAATGCACAATATTCTCCTAAATATCAAATAACGATTTTCCATGTAAGAATTCATCCGAAATTAATAAGTAAAATTTCTCATATAAAAATCAAAGCTTTACGTTGGCAGAGCAATATGACAGTTAATGATGAACAACCAACTAATTATATGCCTCTCGGAGCCCACCAGCACGGTTTACAAACAAATGATATTAAGCGTCAGATGTATCTCGTGTTTATTCTTCGTCTCGTATCATTCGCGTATAATTTCTCTGCAAGTAATACACTTTTATGAGCTATGCGGAACTGACGTCACTGTTTCTGCATCATTAAACTTATTATTCTTTTTGCTTCAGAGGTGAGTTGCGGCTTTGGTGAGTTTTCTTCCCAAGCGATGTTTTGCTCCAATGTTTGGATGACTGCTCTCTCTCTCTCTCTCTCTCTCTCTCTCTCTCTCTCTCTCTCTCTCCATTCTTGATTTCTTTAGTATTTGCTATAATTCTAAATATAATCTGTCTCTTTCTCTCTCTTCTAGACATTATGAATATTTGCCCCTGCCCACATTCTCTCTCTCTCTCTCTCTCTCTCTCTCTCTCTCTCTCTCTCTCTCTCTCTCTCTCTCTCTCTCTCTCTCTCCATTCTTGATTTCTTTAGTATTTCTTGGAATTCTAAATGTATCCTGTCTCTTTCTCTCTTCATTAGTTAATTCATGTAGACATTATGAATATAGGCACCACCACATTCTCTCTCTCTCTCCCTCTCTCTCCTGATACACACACACATACTGTACACATACACACACACACACACACACACACACACACACACACACACACACACACACACATATATATATATATATATATATATATATATATATATATATATATATATATATATATATATATATATATATATATATATATATATATATATATATATATATATATATATATATATATATATATTCATTGTGAAAGTATCTGGCTCTTTCTTACTCTGATTTCACTTTCCACAATTTGGTCTTTGTATTCGTTATTGACTGTCTAAATTCATCTTTCTAGACAGCAAATGCGCAAAAACAGTTTTACAGGACGAGAAAAGAGAGAGAGAGAGAGAGAGAGAGAGAGAGAGAGAGAGAGAGAGAGAGAGAGAGATCTAGGCACCGCATATGAAATGTGGGAACGATTTGTATTCAAATATCAATTTGCATTTACACTCCGCACGTAAATTGATTGGGCATTTGTTCGTATACTTGGTTTTTTTTTACATATATCTTGTTTCTGTTTTCTACATCTCAATGTTTAATTTGTATATTACTGTTTGCAAAGTGATTATTAAAGTGAAACATCTGTCTCCGTCTAAAATGGGCTGACGTTCATAAATCGCCCTTGTTAGCCTCAATGGATAATTTCCAAATCTAGTTCCATTCTAAGAGCTCAATCAGCAATTATAATTTGAAAAGGAAATATGTCAGTTTGAACAGTAAATGATGTTCCTTATTAGTGATTCTATGTAATGGTCGAAATAAAGGGTGGAGTCGCCATTGTTTGTTCTTATAGACGCTTGTAATTCCCCTAGACAAGTAAAAACACAACTCAACTGGATGTAGTTCTATACGGTTCCATATATTTATTACACCAACTAAAGTGAATTAGCATAGCATGCAGATATATACTATATATATGTCAGCTATCTAAAGGCACTAAATGATCTCTCCCTGGCTGTCTCTCTGTCTGTCTCTATCCCTCAAAAAGGGTTAAAAACACAAATGGCATTAAGTCTACTTGAATAGTTTGGCAGTTTTTGTTGGAGGTTAAATTACAAATAACAAAGGCTAGTTTGAATGGAAAATATTTTAATTCTTCATTTTCAATCATACATAGACACACATACACATACATATATATATATATATATATATATATATATATATATATATATATATATATATATATATATATATATATATATATATATATATATATATATATATAATATAGCTATAAACGTCCTTTAATATATTACTCTACCTATAGTAATATATTTTTCATATATGTTACCTAAAGGAATTTCTAGTTGATAATCTCTCCACCGTCTCTGGGATCAACCAGTCGACGGACGATCTCTCAGGAAAACAGTTACAAAACACAAGACGGGCATTGAGGTCGCTTGAAAAGTTTGTCCAGTTTTTGTTGGAGGAAACAGATTACAGATAGTGCCAAAGGCTAGTTTGAAGGACAAGAAAATATTTTAATTCTTTATCTTCAATCATACATAGAACACGGTGATGTGACAAATAGTCATATATATATATATATATATATATATATATATATATATATATATATATATATATATATATATATATATATATAAGGTATTACGGTATTTGTGTAATTTAATTTCATAACAGCCTTGTGTGGCTTGTGTGTTTGCAGTATGTACCTGCACTCCTGTGATTTTGTAATGCCAGTGCGAGGCGACGTTTGCCGGCAGCTCTTTTGCAGTGTCAGTCAGGTCCAGAGCAGCAGCAAGTCAGGTTCTTAGGAGCAGAGAATCGGTTTCTCGGCAGCAGAGCAGCCGGGAGTCCTTTGGATGGGCGATGGGTATTACTTACCTGTTGTCTTCGGT
>NC_089794.1:6772330-6774830 GCF_040412425.1 Macrobrachium rosenbergii | reverse complement strand
TATAGCATTCTCTTTGTGATATCAGAGCTTTCGCGGCAAGTGGTAAGAAACCGCCGGATTCTCTAATCCTTTCTGAGAATCAGATTGCGAAAGGAGGAAGGCAAATGGATATTCTACACTTCCACTTCTGAGTAAAGGATGTTCATATGTATACGAAGACTTCATATTCAAATTTGGTGGATTGCTGTGTGTATTTCTCTTTGGCGCGTTTTAGGCGTTTTATTCGCGAGGGTGATGACAATTTATGTTGAGAGGGAAATATTTTTGTTCAAATTCTATGGAAACAGAAAAAGATCTCACTAGAAGGATGTAAAACTAAAAAGAAGTAAAACTCTGCTTGATGAAGACAGCTTTACTTTCAGATGAAGGTACACTGGAAAAAATTAAAATTGCAAGGTGATAAAGGTTGGTTTTAAGATGAGAGCTTCCATGGAAGGAAGTAAAACGTCACTCGGAGATAAAGAAATATTGGAAAGAGAAAAGTCTTCTCTTAAATGAGATAGGACACAACTGGAAGGAGAGAGAGCTTTACTGGGTGGAGGTAAAGCCTTACTAGAAATTGATTAGATTTCAATGGAAATAGATAAGGCATCATAGGAAGGATAGGAAATAAAGCTTCAACGGAGGGAAATTAAAACCTCTCTGGTAGGGAATAAAACTTCACTGGAAGGAAATTAAAACTTCAGTGGGTGGAGATGAAGTTTCATTTAAAAAAGATAGAGCTTCTCATGTAAGGAGAAAATCTTCACTGGAAGGAGATAAAAGCTTATAAGAAGAAAATCTTCCCTGGAAGAAGATAAAACGCCACTCGAAGGAGATAGATTCTAACTCGAAAGAGATAAATCTTCTTTCCAAGGAAAGAGGACATCATCAGCAGAAGAGAAAATATCACTGGAAGGAAACTGAAACCGATGGGAAGAGACAACGCTTTATTAAAAGGATGTAACATCTCATGGAAAGATAAATGGCTTCACTGGAAGGAAACAGAGCTTCAGTATCAGGAGTAAGCTTTGCTGTGCGGCGAAAAGCTTCCCAGGAAGCAGATAAAACGTCACTGGAAAGAGGTAAGCGTTCTCTGGGTTCTCTGGGAGGTGAAATTTCTCTGGAAGGATTTAGAGCCTCACTGGATGGAAATGGATATTCATTAGAATTAGGTAAAACGGTAGAAGAACAACTATCAGACATCTGGCAGTTTAAATGCTTTCCCTTTACACCATCTAATATAGTGATCTATCTATACAGAAATGAAGGAGAGAGAGAGAGAGAGAGAGAGAGAGAGAGAGAGAGAGAGAGAGAGGATCATGTAATATTACAAGGGTTCTTTGCCGGAATCCATCCATCAGAAAAAGTAGGATGAAATAACAGACAGCTTGAAAGTTGATTAATTTCTCCCCAGCATCTGATTCTAGAAATAATCCATGAATAAAAACAACAGAACAAACTCAATGAAATGGCTTACCTCACTTTTCCATTTATGACAAACAACAAATAATTTAGATCTAGACTTTCTTACGTTGTGTTTCAGTATCATTTTGACCGTCCGCAGCTTTGGCAGAACCTCTCATACTTGTAATGAGTTTTAGTTTTCTGTAAAAGAAATCTATTGTGCCGGCTTTTTCTGTCCGTCCGCACTTTTTCTGTCCGCCCTCAGATCTTAAAAACTACTGAGTCTAGAGGGCTGCAAATTGGTATGTTGATCATCACCCTCTAATCATCAAACATACCAAATTACAGCCCTCTAGTCTCAGTAGTTATTATTTTATTTAAAGTTAGCCATAATCGTGCGTCTGGCAACGATATAGGGTAGGCCACCACCGGGCGGTGGTTAAAGTTTCCGCCGAAGAAACCTCGGAGCATTTTTTACTTGTTTAATAACGTTCTCTATTATGCCTGTCAGGAGTGATAATCTTGTAATGACAATAGTATCGGAGTTCTTAACCTTACAATGGAAACCGTGCATTAGAAAAGTAGCATAATACAGGTGTGTGTACGTGTAATCGGGTTTCTTCTCCTCAGCATTTATCAATGGGATCCATACATGAAAATGGGAGTAAAAATATAAAATTAAATCTATTTTCATCTTACCTGCATTAACCCTGGAATCCCGCATTAGAAAATGAGTAAGTGATGACTTTAAATTTAAACTGCCTCTGCCTCCATACTGCAAACAGGGTGCTGGACGCTTTAGAAAATAAGAAAATAACTGACATAGAAAAAACTCCCAAATCCCAATCATTAAGTCTTAGAAGCCATGTACTACAAAAGCGGTAGAAAATAGAAAAATAGAATTTGATCTAATCTAATCTCCCCATGATTTCATTCCGGAATCCATGCGTTAGAAAAAATGCAAGTAAGAGTCTTTGAGAATCTAATTTGCCTCATTATTCCAAGTATTTTTTCCAGAAGTGAGTGAATGAGTGCTCTTGAGTTATCTGGCATCGTGACAACTGGGTTATTGACGCCGATATTAATTAAATGAATAATAAAGCTTGCTATAAGA
>NC_089794.1:6764830-6767330 GCF_040412425.1 Macrobrachium rosenbergii | reverse complement strand
CTGTTTTTATGGGAGAAAATTGAACTTGTGATTTTTACCATGACTTTCTGATCATTGTGAACTTTTGAACTGGTGTGGGAGATTTAATATGAATATTCATACCTCTTTTATATTATTATTTTGTTATGTTACGTTTGCCATATCTTGGCTATGCATTTTACACTTTCCATTATTGTGTTTTGCATTTCATATATTTTTGGGAGTTTTCTATCATGTTTAATTCTTTCGACAGATGTCTGTGGACATGTTGGAATAACATGTGGACTTGGGAATTTGAGAAAAAGGACATGCAAGTCATTTGCAATGTCAATCTCTTTATGTGGTAGACTGTTTTTTTGACATGACTTTAGTTATTGATTTGGGGAGTATGTGTGATTTTGGATATTTCCAGGCTATTAGCCATAATGAGACTTCTTTAATCAGAAGTGTTTTGCAGTTTAGAGTTTAGTTATCTGACTCGATAATTCATTTATTATGCATTTTAATCTTTGCTTTGTTTTATTCATTTCTTGTTGGGTTATTCGAATAATAAACCTATTTTTGTAGAAACTATTGTGTTTCTTTAAATAGTCCATTTAATTGCTTTGGTGAGAATGAGTGAGGTTAGGGTGGGTGAGCTTTGGTAAACGATGAGAGAGAGAGTCGATACACGGTGAGAGAGAGAGAGAGAGAGAGAGAGAGAGAGAGAGAGAGAGAGGGAGGGAGAAAAAAATGTGAGTGTTTCCATGAGTGAACCTTTTCACGCCTTTTTCCTGAAGAAAGATCGCTAGGATTACGCTACGTACACTTTCAAAAAAGTGTTGAATCTGTCCTTGTAACATATATATGATAGGTCATCGCGAACAAAGAACAAACCCATGAATTGTTGCTTAACAAGTAATTTAATGTATGTTCAACAACCTGGTGTGTGTGTGTGTGTGTATACATTATAATCATATGTCCTGTGATATGTGAGTATTCTATGAATGTAATATGTTTTCTGTATTTTTTATGTGTTACTTTCTATATTTCTTATGTGTTGTGAAATATAACGAGGTGGTTTTGTAGTATGTGTTTTTGTACTATGCTTATATATGTTTTCTTTTGTGCTTGTCATATATTGACTGTATAACTGTGAAAATAGTTTTTATGGGAGATGCTAAATCTCAGATTCTACAAAAAGGGTTGGCTGGTGATAAGATAACATGTGTCTTCCTGTAGGCTTGTTTGTTCAGGTGGACAGGATGTAGGTATGGAGAGAGATGCTAGAAGCCACTTATGTCATCAGTTAAAAGGGAGATGAGTTGACAGGTTTGATATCCATGGCCAGTTCAGAGGCTGTGTGTTTACACAAGTGTTAAGGCAGGAAACTGTCAATCATTCAGATAAAGGTACAGGTCTATGTCGCTTTCTGAGCCAGAGAATAGATTATCTGTTTATTCCTGTAAGAAAGAAATTCTGTTTATTCTACTGTAGAGAAAGAAAATCAGTTTCTTCCAGGGTGACCACTTTCTTCAAATGTCTAACTAGCAACCCAGGTTTAACCTCATGGAAGATTTTTGGTACAATATCTGTTAGTCCAGACTGAGACTCTGTAGAGGCTGATTTCTCTCTCTTTCTCATTCCCTCTTCATACAGAAGAGAGTAAGATTTTTGGGCACTCTCCCAAACATATAAGTTTTGTGAACTGTTAATAATATTTAATGCTCCCTCGGTAGAATCTGATATAAGAGAGAATATATTGTAACAGGCCTGAGGCACAAGGGTTTTTACTGAGGAAAAAGGAGTTGGGTAATGGTGTGCAGAGACTTGTATAAGGTAAAGTGGTATTTACTTATTTTTTTACCACGGTAAAAAGGTGAATGTGATCTTTTAAGAAAGTGAATATGATCTTTTAAAAAGGTGGATGTATTATTTTTTAAAAGGTAGATATAATCTTTAAACAGATTTTGCCTTAGTGAAATTATTGTTGGTAAACTTTTTTGTGCATTTTTACATGTTCTTGTCTTTACATTTCTTTCATGTATTCTTTTATAATTTCACAGAGTTACCCAAGATTTTGTGCTGGTGATTTAACATTGATTTAGTTAGCACTTTATATGTGTTGATCCTTTAACACTGAATACTTGTGCTGATTTCATTTCTTAAGATTTCTATTTCAAATTTGGAGTAAATCTTAATAGTTTGAATTTTGCTTAGTTAACATAAATCATTGATAAATATAAAGTTTTGTGAATTAATCTCGTATAAGAATTAATTAAATCTTATGTCGTTTTCAAGTAACAGTGACTTTTTTTGAGATTGTGGACTCTACTTATAACTTTCAAACTTGGAAATAAATTTTCGTATTTAAAATTTTAAAAGCACAGTGTTTCATTTTGACCACCAGTGAATATGGTTATTTATGTATGCACACGGCAAGTGATAAACATGTTCTGTTCTCCTTCATGTTTTTTTAAGTGAATTAGGACCAGGGAAACAATCATAGTTGTTTGATGGGGTGATGCCCTTTCCCCTCTAG
>NC_089794.1:6754830-6762330 GCF_040412425.1 Macrobrachium rosenbergii | reverse complement strand
TCTCACGAAGCACTTATCAAGAGTAATTTCCCTTAGGTTAAAGGTACTGTCGTGCCATATTGAACTGGATATTGTACGATATTTGTGGCTTACATTGTCTGTATGGCCGTGTTCTAAAAAACGGCTGCACCTAGCTAGTTATGTTTTGGCCCACACGTGCAATTTTTCGTGAAGAATCTGCAGGTGTGCGTTATACTTTGAAAGGTCGTCGGATTCCAGGTTTAAAATTCATTTTCGTGATTTTCGAACCAGTACGTCTTGTAACTCTATGAAACATAGAAGACCATGACTTTAGACTTTCACTTCCGCGTGATAAGAACGCCTTGGCATGGGTATGGAGACTGAACCTCGCAAGATCAAACGTGCCCAACTCCATGTCACTTTCAAAGGCCTTTTTATGCCATCTGTAATAGATACTGTTTCACTGTACAGACGACCCCTTGCAATTTACAAGAGGAGTTGGGCCCAAATAAAATCATAAGGATTTCATGGTGGGTTTATTTCACGAATTCATGGTTTTTGCTAAAATTAAAAATAATTTAAAAATTACATGAATTAAAGACAGAATGTTATATTCTAAAATACTTTCGAGACAAAAAGTACGTTTTAGCTTTAATTTAATCATATGTTATTTCTTAATTATGCATGAATTCGGCATACGTCATTAGCACGAACAAACTATTAAATATAGGCTACTGTCCATATTGAGTTTCAATGTAGTTCAGCTCTTTAGTAGAGAAAAGACTGCTATCAATGTTAAAGAAAACTATTTAACTTTATGAAGGAAATTACTTTTCACTAGAAATTCAGTATTGTTCTGTTAAGCTGAATACAGTTTTCAAGAACGTTTCTGCGGGATATATTTCTATTTTTCTTTTCTTTCCTTCTTTAAATCTTCAGATGGGAACCCAGTTGAAAAGAGTCAACAAACTATCAGCCCAATAGGGCTCCAATCAGCCTGCAAAGAGAGAAACAAATTATAGGGATTTGTGGTAAATTTATAACAAAATATGAAGAAATAGAAAATAAAGCTGTTACACATGAATGCAGGAGACTCAACAGAAAGCAGGGATGAATTTGCTCTTTGCTCTTACTCATATTAGGTGATTTTGAAGATGGCACTAGAGTAGTGCCGAAAGGTAAAATGAAGATTTGGAAATGTACTTCGGTCATTCCTTGTCTTGAAATTCATCAGTTTACTAAGATCCCCAAAGTCCACCCAGTTACGACGATTTCATGTATATATATATATATATATATATATATATATATATATATATATATATATATATATATATATATATATATATATATTTATATATATATATATATATATATATATATATATATATATATATATATATATATATATATATATATATATATATATATATATATATATGTGTGTGTGTGTGTGTGTGTGTGTGTGTGTGTATATATATATATATATATATATATATATATATATATATATATATATATATATATATATATATATATATATATATATATATATATATATATATATATATATATATATATCACACTAAATCTCAGCCACGTTCGTCAAACGTTAATGTGATTCCTGTAATTGTTAGGATATAGTGAGTTTGCATAAACACAAATACAAATTCCTTTTGCCTTAGACTCCCTCATACTCCGCTTACTGGAATGACTCGGAATGCTTCCCCCTTGTCGTCCAGGACGGGAATGGGAATGGGAATGCAAATTTCGAAGGGGCAGGTAATTACCTTTGAGTCTCTGTCTATACAGGGCTAATTAGCAGCCTGATTAATATTAATGACATACACAATGAGCCGCGAAGGCTCTGTCGTAGGTTTGCTCGGCTGTGTTTGAGTTGGGCTTAAGTGAAGACAAATTGCATTTCTGTAATTAGATACAATCACAATGGTTTCGATAACATAGTTTAACTTTTCGTATTACCATTGTTACGTTCAAGGATAAATAGATGTTGATTATAATAATTTCGCTTGACATACGAATTGTTTAAACTTTGCATTATTAGTTATAATGTACCAATTGCTGCTTTTCAATTAAAACAATTTCTTTATTAGTTGTATTGATATGTTTTACACCAGTGACTAGTTAACAAAAAGAATTTTTTTATAAGCTGGCACTGTTCAATAAATAAAAATTTAAACAGCTTGAAAAATGCTAATCTTAAAATATATGTATGTGGTAGCATCTACGAAACTTGATTGAGAATCTTGAATATGATAAATGAGAAATCTTTTATCATTTATATAAACAAGTCTTTTCCATGCATAAATAGGAAAATGATAAGTGGTATATGCATGAATTTACGTGTTATGGTGAACACAACAAAAAGCAAATATAATTTTGATCTAAATATTTTCCCATGAATACCTTATACATTTATGTGCGTGTGCATTACTGTCAAATGGAACGAACTTAAACTGCCGCAGACACTGGACTTTGGTTCGCGGAGCAACAAAAGTATACGAATTACTGATGCTTATAATAATAGATGCACTCGGGAAAATAAATTGTCATTCATGTTTTGGTACATTCTGACAACGACGGTTAAAGGAAACCATCAATTAAATTAGACACTACAACCATGTAAAGCTTTAAGAATAATGAAAATCTTATTTTGGAAATACAAACTTTTGGGAAAAAATAAACAATGCAAAATCAGTTTTCTTCTTAAAACAGCGTTGAAACAAAGGCGTTTTAGTTTTATAATCTCCAACAGTTAACACAGACGCATATTTCTTTTATTGATCATAAATTATTGTAGAAAACAAACCTAAAGTTTTTCAGCCATATTTTCAGTGAAAGACCAAGACGATTTCAGCCATACGAATACAGAACGAGCACCGGGAAACTGATTGAACATTGAGAGTGCTTTGGTGGGGGCTGTGGAGGTCAGGGAAACAGTACTCATAAGCTTCTGAATAAACCTTCCCGTAGAGACCCGGTCCTCTCAGTGCACCTCAGGTATGCACCTAGGCATTACTAACATGTGCTTTCAGCCTCCCTTTGGCTCCTAGCTGCATCCACTGTTTAACCTTTGACTTTACGTCCATTCCGCTTCATTCTTCAGTTTTGTTGTTCGTCCTCTCTAATAATTCTTAGTGCAACTATTAGGTTTTCTCCCAATTCCCCCTGATTCTTGTACTTCTTCTTTATTTTCTGGATCTTTTCATTAAGCTGTCCAACCATTCTAATCCCTCTTTTCGCTGTCTTCAGAGCTGAAAGTCCGAAAATGACCCAGTGTTTGTTTTGACAGTCTGAATGTCATAAAATCGAATCTGAACAAAATCTGTTACTATTTGGTGTTGCAGTAGCAGCCTAGCATACCCCTGCCAGTTCCTGGAAACATCGCAGCTTAGTAAATCCTGCTTTTGGTGCATGTACCTGAATTCTATCAAATGGAATTCTTATGTGGCACTCTCTTCCGAGTACTTTGTTAATAAACTGTTTTGTAATGGATGCCCCACTGGTTGCCAAAAAAATTCGTAAGTCTGAACATAAGGAAATACAAGATATTGACGTTTACAGAGAAAAGCTAATTGCAACATGTTCGCGTCTGGTATCATGAGTTAGTATCCAGTTTACACACACACACACACACACACACACACATAGGCAAACGCACTTATTTGAGATGAAAGTATTAGGCCTTAGTGCAGCTGCACTTCATTATTAGCCTATTCTCTCTTTTTGTTTACAATGACCATGAGATTCGAAGAGAAGCAACTCATGAAATTGACACACATATCTATGATTGCATGACGATCCAAGTTGCAAGAATGTTGAAGAAATGGCCCCTCCAAATTTGATAGTGGTGAATGTAAGAATAAAATCAAGAATATGCGTTCACAGTATTGTCAAAAAACTCTAGAAAACTGGTAAATAGCAAGGACGCCAGAAGCCTCCTTCGCTGCCTCAGTATTGAGCAGTGAGATATCTACACACAATCTCGCGTTCTACTCTTATAAAGTGTACACATTCTCAGATACTATCTTGCTTACGATTTTCATACGAAATAACATTCGAAGAGTGGCGCAAGAAATAGCATCGTGTTCACCGACCCTTACCCAGGTAGTTGTGGGTCGAGACAGACGTACAAGCAATCATCAGTTACAGTTTGTATTTGCTCTTTGATTTTTTATATATATCGATTTGCCTTTTCCCTTCATCGTCCATTCGGTTGGTTGGTTTAACTTGAACAGGTCTTATGCCGGAACAGGCCTTTGCTCAGTGTGTAAGCAAGAGGCTGTTGTGGATCTCTGAGGTCAGGACTACCAAGACAGGCGCATTGTACTTGGATTTCCATAAATTTTATAATGCATTTAGTTCTGTATTTTAAAACAAAATATATGAATCATTTTACGGCCTTAATGTCCAGTCATTCGTTTCCAAACAGATTTTTTTTTTACTTATCTGGGACTGTCTATTTATTTTTTTTATTTTATTCTTTATTTCTTTTATCATCCGGATTATGGTTAAAGTTTCAACACAGCGGTTTCTCTCTCGGTTCAGCTGTGTTTAGGAGCTGTGTAACGTCTCGATTAAAAGAAACCCTTTTCTAAGTTAATGTGAGATACTCTTGCGCGCTCGGTGTTTACATTAAAAAAATAATATAAATCTTGCTGATAGTACTAATATGTGAATCTGCATTAGGGTAATGATAATCATAACTGATATTTGTTTCATTATCTTTACGGTCTATCATAAAAATAGTAATAATTGTGAGATCATAAATGTTAGTATTATATAATAATAATAATAATAATAATAATAATAATAATAATAATAATAATAATAATAATAATAATAATAATAATGCTGATGATCATAACGGTGATGGTAAATAGCAGTGGTAGTAGTAGTAGTAAGAGTACAATAGAAATTATACTTTTAATAATGCCACTAAGCTGATGCAATGAAATATGAATAAAAAAGCAAAAATAATTTATCTTAATGATTTTAAACTTTTTCCAGATTTTCCAGATTAACAAAATTTCATCTTTTATTTAAGTTTCTATTTAAAGTCGGGAAATATGATTAGGGAGTTATACATTTAATCTTTTCTCTTATGTTATCTTCAGGTTGTTGATAGTTTTATCCGTACTCACACAAGCACAAACACATGCACACACACACACACACACACACACACACACACACACATATATATATATATATATATATATATATATATATATATATATATATATATATATATATATATATATATATATATATATATATATATATGTATATATATATATATATGTATATATATATATGTATATATATATATATATATATATATATATATATATATATATATATATATATATATATATATATATATATATATATATATATATATATATGAATTATAAAAGAATAAGACAAATTGGAAACTCAACCTATAAAATAGCATCTCCTGATTGACTGGATCATTGCATGAAGGAAATATAAATCATGTGAATAAGTGTAAGAGTTTTATGTAAATATATAATCAAAGACTGTAATCCCATAGATATTTGCATTTAATGGAAATCAAAGGATGTTCCTTTCGGATGGGAAGTAATAAGAAGTTACATGTCCTCTTGCCAAGGTTTACTCGGCATCCGAATTGCTTACAACAACAATTAGTCGGCAATTAACTGGGTTTTCAGACTCCCTGATTAACAAGTAATTACCTTAATTAGTCCTAGAATTATTGCCCTCCCTAATTCTTCCTGCAAGATGGAGTGTTTAGGGGACGTACTGCGGATTATCTAGTTATATTATTTGAGAGGGAGAGAGAGAGAGAGAAAAAACACAAGCAGAGATATAATTATATATTATATGTTTATGTTGTATAAAACAAACACACACACACACACACACACACACACACACACACACACACACACACATATATATATATATATATATATATATATATATATATATATATATATATATATATATATATATATATATACATATACATATACAATATATATATATATATATATATATATATATATATATATATATATATATATATATATATATATATATATATATATATATATATACATACATATATATATATATATATATATATATATATATATATATATATATATATATATATATATATATATATATATATATCAGGTAAGTGATTGTTTTAAAAAAGGAAACAATCATTTGTTGTTTTTGAGTAGTTGCCCCCTTACCCAGGAACATTGCTGTGGGTGTTGGGAGTTTATATCTGTCACTTTCGCTGTGACAGTGTTAGTCAGGTTATGAACTTTATTTGAAATAACTGAGAGTCAATCCTCGTTAAGTAGCAGGCATGGGCTGCATGTTGACTTTAGCAGCTTGATGAATCTACCGTAATCATCTGGGTGATGGCCTTTTGGACAGCGGTGTCTGTCTTGATGTTTCTACAGAGATCGTCTGCTTTTGTGTGCAATGATTCTAGCGTAAACATCTGGGTGATGGCCTTTTGGACAGCGGACTCTGTCTTGATGTTTCTACAGAGATCGTCTGCTTTTGTGTGCAATGATTCTACCGTAAACATCTGGCGATGGCCTTTTGGACAGCGGTGTCTGTCTTGATGTTTTCTAAAGAGATCGTCTGTTTTGTGTGCAATGATTCTAGTTGTATTTATTTTACCATATGGCCTTTTATTTGGATTAATTGATTGTTTCTGATTATCGTCTGCTTTTGTTTGCGATGATTCTACCGTTAATCATCGGGGCGATGGCCTTTTGGACATTATTGTTTGTCATGCTTGTTTCTAAAGAGATCGTCTGTTTTTGTGTGTGGAACTGCTTGGAGTTGTATTTATTTTACCATATTAGTATTTATTTGAATTAATCATTGATTGTGATTATTGTTGAAACCATGTGTTTGCTGATTGGGTGTCATCGTTATTTATTATTATGGTGTGTTGTGTGATTTGGTGATTATTGTTTGCTGCTTGTTTATTGCTTTTGTGTTAAGCTTGATTACTGTTTTATGCTGTTGAGAGATGTAGCTAACGTGTTCAGATTTGTCTAATGCTGTTTACAGCAGTTAAACTATGTTTTCTGTGTGTGCATTGTTATTTTACTTTGATGTTGGTATATCGTAAAGTAACTTTGGTTTAGCTACATCGGTGTATTTTGATCTGACTCCTATTATGAGTTTGGTGATGTGTTTATATTTTGAATTGACTCATTATGCTATTTAAATTAATATAATCGTTTATTATTTTGGTTGTTTACTGCTGGTAACAATATTTCATTGATGGTAATATTAAGTCTGTCATTTATTTGATTTATTTGAATCAAACACGAACTCATTCGTACATATTGTATCTCTTTTACATAATAAATTAGCTTTAAAGTAACTTTGTTCGTTTGCTTGCACTCGTTTCTCCATTTGTAAGTCCACTGCGATCATTCATTCTTAGCCCCATTTGTATTTAAGCAATTGAGAACCTAAATAAATACAGAGCAT
>NC_089794.1:6722330-6752330 GCF_040412425.1 Macrobrachium rosenbergii | reverse complement strand
GTCTGGTAAAAGTGACCAGTAGATTCTACATATATATATATATATATATATATATATATATATATATATATATATATATATATATATATATATATATATATATATATATATATATATATATATATATATATATATATATATGTATATATATAATATATATATATATATATATATATATATATATATATATATATATATATATATATATATATATATATATATATATATATATATATATATATATATATATATATATATATATATATATATATATATATATATATATATATATATATATATATATATATATATATATACATATATATATATATATATATATATATATATATATATATATATATCTACTTTTATTCTACGACACTTTCAAGTAAACTATATACAAAGGAACAAAATATTACCAAGAACTGCGAAGATTAAAGGGTTTATGGACATCTTAATGCAAATGAAGGTCATTCCATAACACAAGACGAAGCATATAACGTTAACTAAAGCACCAAGGCTCTTTTTTTTATTTTCTTTTTAAATCTCCTCCGAAAATCTTTTCAGAATGAAGTCATGAGTTTATAGGTCTGGGCTTAAATTAATGTTATTTTCCTTTGTCAGTTGTATTATTGCAGCATCAAAGATATCTCTGAGCACAACAGTTTTACCCGTTATTAAAGTACTACTGAAGGCCCAGTCATTCCTAAGTTAATTTTACTCAGGGGCACAAAAAGATCATTTTCCGTTTGGCAAGTTCTAATTGAATATTCTTGTTCATTTATTCTGACATCAAACTCTTTCCTTGTCAGGCCCGAAAGAAAATGAATCACATTATCCTTACTCTGATATGGACATTTTCTTATAAGCTTATTTTTTGGCAGTGTATATAATTATATGAAAACTTGCAACTCCAATGAATATTTTCAATAATAAAGCCGATGTTACAAGGTTTGAAGTTCTATCCAAGTACCTGAGTTGGTCCTGGACGGCTATTCATCACCTGGTGTAGATATATAATCCAAATGTAATAACCTTTGTATCCATTAAAATTATTAAATACCCTTTTAATCTTCGTGATTGTTAATAAAACCGAGTAACCTTTGGAATATTTTTTCCAGTGTATGTGGTTTGTCTGAAAACGCCATACGGGCCATATAGTCTTTTTATATTTTGAATAATGTTGTTATTATCATGTTAGAAGTCGATCCGTTAATTGAAAGAACTATGCCAGATATGAAGTGCTCCCGCGATCTAAGAAATTCTCAAAGGATGAGGATGCGAGGTCCATAGTCTTTCTTAACCCCGGCTGATATTAGTTGCCTGGGTTGCCTGGTCGGCTGCAGGCTGGGTTTGAGCCCTTGACCTATATACAAGAGTCAAGTATTACTGTGGTGAATGTTACTTTTAACCAGGTATTACTGTTCCATCTGTCCCTTTTATCCAGTTATTACTGTGGTGACTGTCTATTTTATCCAGATATTACTGTGGTGACTGTACCTTTCATCCAGTTATTATTGAGCTGTCTGTCACCTTTAACCAGGTATTATTGTGATGTCTGTCCCTTTTATCCAGATATTACTGTGCTGACTGTCATATTTAAACAAGTATTACTGTGCCTTGTCCCCTTTATCCAGGTATTACTGTGGTGAATGTCCCTTTTATCCAGTTATTACTATGGTGACTGTCCTTTTATCCAGGTATTACTCTGGCGACTATCCCTTTCATCCAGTTATTACTGTGCTGTTTGTCCTCTTTATCCAGGTATAACTGTTATGACTGGCCCTTTTACTCAGGTATTACTGTTGTGACTGTATCTTTTATCCAAGTATTACAAGTATTACTTAGCTGTATGTCACCTTTAACCAGGTATTGCTGTGATGTCTGTCCCTTTTATCCAGGTATTACTCTGGTGACTGTCCCTTTTATCCAGATATTACTGTGTTGTTTTTCTCTTTTGTCCAGGTATTATTGTGGTGACTCCTTTTTCAATAATATATTTCAATGGTCTTCAGTACATGAAATGAGGTATGATAAACCAGTAGAGTTCATTTATCACATAAGTTACAAAAAGGAAGGGGGAAAGGGGATGGAGGATGCATATATATATATATATATATATATATATATATATATATATATATATATATATATATATATATATATATATATATATATATATATTGAATATAAAAGCGAATGCTTGTATGGTAGTTTGTATGTATATTGGTAACTTTGTGCTTTATGGAAATCCAAAATGCTTGACCGATCTAGACAAAATTTGGCAAAAGCCTTCATTTGACTCAGCTTAGAAATAGGCTAAGCTTCAAACCCGGAACCCCTCTCCATCCCCATTCCCTCTCCCCTTCCCTTTGTCACTTATGTGGTAAATGAACTCCACAGGTTTGTCATACCTCATTTCATGCACTCAAGATCATTGAAATATATTATTGAAAAGGGACAGTCGCCACAATAATACCTTGATAAAAGTGACAGTCACCACAATAATACCTGGATAAAAGTGGAAGTCATCACAATAATACCTGGATAAGAGGGACAGACAGCTCAGTAATATCTGGAGAAAAGGGACATTCACTAAAGTGAATTCTGGATAAAAGGGACAGTCGCCACAGAAATACTCGGATAAAAGGGACAATCACCACAGTAATACTTGGATAAAAGGGACAGTCATCATAGTCATATCTGGATAAAAGGGATAGAGAGTACTGTAATACTGGTTAAAGGGGACAGACAGTACAATAATAACTGGTTGAAGGGGACAGACAGCATAGTGATGTCTGGTAAAAGGCACAACCAGCTTAGTAATGTCTGGTTAAAAGGGACAGCCACCACAGTAATACGTGGATAAAAGGGACAGACAGTGCAATAATACCTGGTTAAAGGTGACAGACAGTACAGTAATACATGTTTAAAGTTGTCAGAGAGTACAGTAATACATGGATAAAATGCACAGTCACCACAGTAATACCTAGATAAAAGGGGCAGTCACCGCACTAATACCTGGATAAAGGGGACAGACAGAATAGTAATTTCTGGATAAAAGGGACAGTAATCACAGTAATATCTGGATAAAAGGGATGGACAGCACACTAATACCTGGATAAAAGGGACAGACAGAACAATAATACCTGGAAAAAATTGCCAGTTACCCACAATAATCTCTGGATAATATCGACAGTCATCACAGTAACACCTGGATAAAAGGGACAGACAGCTCAGCAATATCTGGATAAAAGGGGCAGTCACCACAATAATGCCTGTCAGTTCATGCTTGACTGTTCGAAGGGTGAATGTTCGAATGAAAAAAGTATGACTGTCAGTCGGACTGTCAACGCAAACCCTTCCCCGTCTTCCTCCTCCCTCCTTATCCCCTTTCACCTCCCCTGTCCCTCTTCCCTCCCCCTCACCCTCCCCTCTCCTTTTCCCCTCCCCCTACACATAGACTGTCATTCAGTTTTCCCGGGTAGTGCCAGGTTGCTCACCTAGTATACCCACACACACACACACACACACACACACACACACACACACACACATATATATATATATATATATATATATATATATATATATATATATATATATATATATATATATATATATATATATATATATATATATATATATATATATATATATATATATATATATAGATATATATATATATATATATATATATATATATATATATATATATATATATATATATATATATATATATATATATATATATATATATATATATATATATATATATATATATATATATATATATATATATATATATATATATATATATATATATATATATATATATATATATATATATATATATATATATATATATATATATATATATATATATATATATATATATATATATATATATATATATATATATATATATATATATATATATATATATATATATATATATATATATATATATATATATATATATATATTATATATATATATATATATATATATATATATATATATATATATATATATATATATATATATATATATATATATATATATATATATATATATATTATTTATTTATTTATATGTGTTTGTGCATGTGTGTGTGTACGTGTGTTTGTACATGTGTGTTGTTATGCATGTACAGTAGTAATGATCACGCTTCCTTCCACCAAAATTACATTCATGGAGCTTCCAAGTGTAAAACGAAACAAATAAATATCAATTTTATTGTTTTATTTGCAGCAGCATTTTCTCCGAATCTCTTGGCATTTCAATTAGAATAGCTTTTGTAACACAAGAAAATTAGCCAAGAAAGAACAAAGTGGCTCCCAGGAACGCTTTCCAGAGAATCTGAGGAGGAGAAGCGATTAAACAGAATCAAGCCCCGCGAACAGAATATAAATGCCCAAAACATATCATAGCAAACGCTTCCAGCATCTATTTTGGTGAAACATGGACTAAGTAAGACTTTCCAAACTTGGCGCTCCTTGGCACAGTAATGGGGCCGAATTTATTTAGGGAATTCGGCTGCGACAAGGCCCCGTTTGATCATATGCAAATTGGAGTAAACACCACCATTATAGGGACGTAAACAGCGTCTAGGTTAGCGGCGAACGTTTCCAACGGAATAAATGGGAGCTTGCGTCTGTAACTGGTAAGGAGCTTGACGCTAAAAGGGAAACTTAAAATAAAAGTTTGGAATGGAAAAAATACTCTCTTTTCTAACACTTCCTAAGGAATTCATGAGAAATAATTTGAAAAGTCACTTTGTCCTCTACAGCTTCCCGGAGAAGTTTGATATTAAAAAGAATTTTTTTTTTTTTACAGCCTCCTTAGGGCAAATATAGAATCGTATTTTGCAGATCACTATTTTACCTCAGGTTCCTTGGGAAAAATTCCCTCAAAGGTTACTTTTTCTTATAACTTCCTGGAGAGAAAGGATCATATTTGAAAATTCCCCGGAGGCGGGTAACGCCTCTTTTACTGTAACTTCGTAGTTCAACTGGGTACGTTTTCTCCCGGCCTACCGTCAGATTTGTACTTCATCTTTTTATTTTCTAAATCGATTTATCTTGAAATCCAAAACTCCACCGCCTTCTTTTCTTTGTCCTTAGCGCTGACAGTGCTATATTGTTAGCCTTGGCAACCTTCAGTGAATTTAATAAATGAATAAATTATTGTTTGAAAAGTAACTTTCTTTCTCATGCTTGCATAGCATGATTAATCTGAACATATCTTTTTCCTGAAATTTCCGATAAAAGTTTATCAGTTATAGATACACTCCTTTTTTAAACCTTTCCCAGGCACAATTTAAATCGAACTCTAATTCCTACAACTTCCAGAAGAATTTTATTTAAAAGATAGCTCTTGAACAGTTTGCAGTTTCCAACGATAAATGATTTCTAAGACAACTTTCTTTACTACAGTTTTGCGGATAAAGGAAACAAAGTTGTCTTTCCCATAACATTCTCGAAAAAGATAGTCTTGCTTCAAAGTTAAATTCCTTATGACATCTCTGGTAAAATTATCAATTATCTGAAAAATACCATTCTTTCTTACTACTTCTTGAACAGGAATTATTTGAACTATATCTATCTCTCCAGAAACTTTCCTGGGAATAATTTCTTGGGCAATAATGTTTTTCTAAGACGAAAATGGTCTCGGAATGGAAACATTTAAATAACATTCCCTGGAAAAAACTTGTATAGGATAACAACATATCGTGGCAATCCTGAAAAAGAATATGTCTGAACGATAACGTTCTTTTATCTTAAATTTCTTGGTGAAGAATTCGAGTAGCGTTTGTACGTTTACCTGAATGAATGGAAGACTGATGTGATGTATTTAGATTTCACTGAGACGGGTTCAAATCGATCTTTTCTTAACGGGGATTAAATACGGGACATGTAGCTAGTAGAGTGAGTGTAGAATTGCTTAATAGAGAGAGAGAGAGAGAGAGAGAGAGAGAGAGAGAGAGAGAGAGAGAGAGAGAGAGAGAGAGAGAGAGTGTCTCGATTAAGAGATTACCTCTGAAGATATGGGGCGTTTATCAGAACTTAGTCGAGAGAGAGAGAGAGAGAGAGAGAGAGAGAGAGAGAGAGAGTCTCGATTAAGCGCTTATCTCTGAAGAGATGAGACGTTTATCTGAACTTTAAGTAAAACTCACACAGCGCATATTAAGGTAAACTCGTTCAAGAAGAATTCATGCAGTCTGTGTTATTTTGTATAATTTACTGTATAATTATGAATTCTCCCCAGAACACTCTAAGCACAGGTTCAAGTGATTAAGGTAATTAGGAACCTTCATTCAGAGCATTCGTACACGTTAGTAGTATCTAATTAAATGCAAATCAAGATAACTACTGTCATTATCTGCAGTACAGAGAGAATGACCGTGCTAATTAGGGACTTGGGTTTCCCAAGTGGATACCAACATGTTATACCTGTGAACCTATGTACATATATATATATATATATATATATATATATATATATATATATATATATATATATATATATGTATATATAATATACTGTATATATATATATATATAATATATATATATATATATATATATATATATATATATATATATATATATTATATATATATATATATATATATATATATATATATATATATATATATATATATATATATATATATATATATATATATATTTAATTTATGTGTGTATATGTATGTGATATGTTGTATAACCTCCTATCACTATAACCACTACGGACTGATTGAAGCCATCAGCATTTTAGCACCTTAAATACTTGTTAGGTACGTGTAGAGCTGGCAACGCCATCCCAAGGAACACATTGCAAAAACCGATTGAGGAACGCCTTTCATAAAGAGGATAGAGACATCTGGCCATATACATATATAAAAATATGTATGTAAATATATATATATATATATATATATATATATATATATATATACATCTATATATATACATATATAAAATATATATGTATATATATATATATATATATATATATATATATATATATATATATATATATATATATATATATATATATATATATATATATATATATATATATATATATATATATATATATATATATATATATATATATATATATATATATATATATATATATATATATATATATATATATATATATATATATATATATATATATATATATATATATATATATATATATATATATATATATATATATATATATATATATATATATATATATATATATATATATATATATATATATATACAAAATGCCCTATCCCTACAGTATATATATATATATATATATATATATATATATATATATATATATATATATATATATATATATATATATATATATATATATATAATAATATATATATATATATATATATATATATATATATATATATATATATATATATATATATATATATATATATATATATATAATATATACTAAAGGTTGTAGCCTATGCCCAGAGATAAACAATGTTTGCAAACAGAGCACTGACCTCAGAAGCTAACGAGTCTATTGCTTCACCCTTTTTTTTCCCGCTATTCAGGCGTAACTATTTGCTTTCCAACAGGAGGCTCTAGCGTTTTTATTGTCAGTTTCTACCGTTCTGCCCCAGTCCTCTTGAAGATCGAGGACTGAGTCAGAGCGGTAGAAACTGACAATAAATACGCTGGAGTCTCTGTTGGAAAGCAAATATTTACGCCTGACTGTGGGGAAAAAGAGAGTGAAGCAGTAGACTCGTTAGCGTCTGAGGTCAGTGCTCTGTTTGCAAAAGTTTATCTCTGCGGGTAGACCATACCTTCGCCCTAGTCCCAAAAATAAAGTTTCTTTTGAAAAACTGGGCTCGATAATGTTTCTTCCCAGACTATTATTGAAAGAAACTACTTTCTTTGCCCCTATCCAGCAAGATCTTTGTTGAGCATAGAAGACCTGCCATCAGATAATGTTCAGTGAAATATATTAGCAAAATATGTCAATATGAAGGAAATGGAAAATAAAATTTTATTTCAAGAGCGTACGAAAAAAAGGAGGCATTTCGAATCCTCAGTGCCTACCAATATTTCAGCCCTTGTTCACTTTTATTCTGGCCGGAGCTTCAAGGTAAAGAAATAAGTTCTTGCATCTATGTCATTAAGAATATTACTTATATGTAGCCCTGAATACATAAATGATGGAATTTAAATACTGAAAATACAGGCAAGAAATTAAAATATCGTAACTGAATAAAAAAAAATGCTCTAAGTGCAGTAAAAAAAAGGCCCCTTATGATATTAATAGAGAAACTTAGTACACAAAAAAGCTACTTATATTACAATGTAATAAAAAAATCAAAGATATTCCCGACCCCCTTAAAAACTTAGGAGTTAATGCAGCATTTAAGAACAATGAACTTTAAAATGCTCCCTACATACTGAAGAATGTGCTTATCCATTCCCATCAAAGTCATGTGACAACTTTCACACTGGTCAAACTGGAACATCATTGCTAAAGAAACTAGAACAGCATAGATAAATGTATAAGATGTCCACAGGTGAACAATGGCAATTTTCGTTCATGTTACTGAAAACAATCATATACTCAGTCAACTGCAATCCGGAAAAATTAATAGTTTATTCCAATAATATTCTAGAAATAAGCATCATCTTTTTCAGTCTTATAAAAGAGTTTTTTTTTTTTTTTTTAGAATATGAAGATCGGCTAAGGAATATATCAACAGGATCTATTCATTTAAAAGAAAATGTAAAATGTATAACTTTATGGAAGGTAGGTGTCACGGGACGAGGGCACAGATAAAAAAGATCTGTAAACAAGGTACTGACCTTGAGCATTAACAGGTTTACAGTTCCTTCCTCTTCTTCTGACTTATCAGGTGGGAAAACGTTTTTCCAACCTTCTGTATTTTCGCTTATACGATCACTCTAGTGTATTTATATTGTCAGTTTATCGAATTCATACACACACTCACACACACACACACACACACACACACACACACACACACACACACACACACATATATATATATATATATATATATATATATATATATATATATATATATATATATATATATATATATATATATATATATATATATTATATATATTGTAAAGATTAGCGCCAAAATACGCTATGAAAGCGCCCGCCTTTCTGCTTTGCTCGGCCGATAGATAGGCTCTGTCTATTTTGAACCTGTGAGTGGTAGTGGATTTTGGTTCAAATTAGTTTCAACCAGTGGAAGTGGGTTATAAATCTTGACGCTCAAAAGATTTAATCCTCACCTCGGCAGTAAAACTGGCTTGCGCCGTTTTATTTGGGTACAGGAGATCGTCAGCCATTTTCTTTGGTCAGTACATCGCCCCCGCCTCTACCCCTGTCCAGAAGCAATAAAATGTCAGGGCGCAAGAAGCTCGGCCTTCACACACACCCTCGGGAGTTTAAGCCGAGAGGTCACGAGTGCAGACCTCGCCCCCCGCTCTGCTTTCCCTCGTCGCCACGTGGAAGTTAACTGCCCATTGCTCCGTACCCCCACCCACGTGGCCATCAAAGATTGCAAGTCCCAAAAGCGAGCGGAAACTCAACTGCGTCTTTCATCATCATTTTTGCCCATTTTCCGCCCCCAACCTACTACTTGAAAGCAGTTCCTTGGTGAGGGAGGCCCTTTGTCGACGCACACACGTGACCCTGGCAGATAGACGCCGCTGGACGCCGACATCAGCCTTACGCCTCTACAATGTAAAGTACCTAGAACGAGTTGCATAGTCACGTTACGTTCGCCCTTGTGCATTTATTAAACTTTTGGGCCTATAACTTGGTATTCCTGATGCTTCTTTTCAACCCCGCCCACGTGTTCACTGCCTCCTTGCTCTGAGTCAGAAGTAACGCCTCAGGGAAGTCCTGGGAGCCCTCAGCGCACACCGAGTAATTCATTCCCCAAATTCTAGCATTAGATTTGTAACCTGGGTCCTCATATCGTTTGAAGGACGATCATGGCAGAATTCTCCTGGTCCGTGTTCCTGGCATTCCCAAGCCCGCCCCCACCCCCTCGGGAGGACTTCTGCAGCAGCAATTTAACATGTTTCAGTTAATTTTCCCTTTGATCTTGTGTGTTGTGAGAATATACTGATTTTTGTATCCACGTGTTTCACGTTGCTTCCCTTAGAAAGAGCCCTCCGCTCCTTGTACCACTCTTTTAGTTTGTGTTTTTATATGTCCTGGTTATCTTGCAAAGCCATTTTAGGGTAAAGTAATAAATGTGGTCATAAGATCCACCTGCACTAGGAAACATAAATACCATATATATATATATATATATATATATATATATATATATATATATATATATATATATATATATATATATATATATATATATATATATATATATATATATATATATATATATATATATATATATATATATATATACTGTGGCATTGGCATTAACCCACCTCCACCATGATAGCTCATCGGTACGTTTGGAACACGCAGCTCTTATTATGAAATTTTATCACACCATGACTTATATACAATCTTGAATGTCTAAATGTTGTTTAATATCCAGTTCACGCTACTTAATTTACATCCCCGATGGGGCATTATCACCGAAGGGGAATTTTATAAGTGATAAGTGGATCGGTACCGCCGGGTTTTGATCCCTCGACACAGAATCTTCCAACAAGTCCAGTCGACGGTCAAACCTCTGAACCACCAAGAGGGGTGTAAGTTAAAGCCGAATTTGCTGTACTTATTTACCCGTCGAGAGCGGGGAATTATACTGGCCTCGGCATTAACCCACCTCCCCATGATAGCTCACTGGTACGTTTGGAACACGCAGCTCTTATTATGAAATTTTTATTACCCGTGATTTATATACAGTCATGAAGCTACAAATGTCGTTTAATATCCAACTCACGCTACTTCGGGAATATCCCCGATGGGGAATTATCACCGAAGGGGAATTTTATGTGATAAATGGATCGGTACCGCCGGGGTTCGATCCTTCGACACAGTATGTATGTATGTATGTATATATCTATGTGTATGTGCGTGTGTCTGTGTGTTTGTTAATGTGTGCGTGTATATTTAAGTGAGTAATGCAGACACAGGTAAACAGATTATAATTTCAGGCGATGAAAAGTGATACGAAATACTGACTCTTCACAAAATAATATCAAAACACAAGCTGTGTCTATCCAATATTTACAACTTATTTAAGCTCCCAATTTTGTTTTAAGGTAATGTGTTGAAGTATATAAGACATACAAACATTAGCTTTCTATTAATTTGAAATTTTGCGGATTATGTTGTTTTTAGCAAATATTCGAATGAATCCAAAACAGGGAGTAAGGGTCCAAAGTTCAGATGTTAATGAATAGTTTACCACATGAAATACAGATAAACTGAGTTATGTCATGGTATACATGAAGAGTTACCCTTTGAGCAATGGATGTCATTTCAGAGCACATCAGAGATGCGAACAATACATCCATTCATAAAACCATTATGCGGAGGCAATACCGCCAGAACGAGCTTCTTAACATATTCCCAGAAACTGGAAACAGGAATGGAAATTAGTTCCAACCAAATCTGTTCATATTGAAAGGAGTTTGGGATTTAGATCTTGCATTGAATATGAACGATACTCAAGCGCTTGTCGTTGTTCTGAACTGAAGAGAGAGAGAGAGAGAGAGAGAAGAAAAAGAGAGGAGTTTGAGAAGACACGTCATACTGAAAAAGGAAGGAAGTTCAAGACGGCAATTCCCAGCCCATAGCGCATCCAGTCAGTGTGTGAAGTGGGAGAAGACTGTTGGCCATTGCTTCGAGGTTGAAGTCTGCCTTTTTCGCTGAGCTCGAGACACTTCAGATATGGAACGGTATCTCCGCTCTCTGGAACTAGACACATGGCTCAATCATCGAGAAGGGCGGTAGACAGAGATTTGCCGCATTCATATTAGTGTTCCCGTAGGCGTAGGTGGACAGTGCCTTCAGTGCACCTCACTCGGTGCACTGTAGGCATTACTCGAGGTTCTTTGCAACCTCCCTTCAGCCCTTAGCTGCAATCCCTTTCATTCCTTTTACTTACCTCTATTCATATTCTCTGTCTTCCATCTTACTTTCTACCCTCTCCTAACAATTGTTTCATAGTGCAACTGACAGGTTTTCCTCCTGGTACACCTTTAAAGCCTTCTTTACTCTCAAATTCCCTTTCAGCTACTTTCTTCTGGCAGTATTTCAAATGAGCTTCAAGTTCTGTGATTGTTTCTAAGCAGTATATTTTACTGTACAGTGCTTAGTCTCTTAGTTGCCATGGTGTGATGCTAGACTCGAATTTTATATCTATCATAATGGAGAAATAATCTTTTAACGTTCTCGAGATACAGCTACCAGGGCTAAAACATTAAGTTTTGACAGCTAGTAGCTTTGTTTCGGCAGGCATGGCCATATTTAGTCCATCAGCTGCCAGGAGTTTAGTACTAGTATCATGATTTTGTCTACTTATCTGAAAGACAATCAAAAGCTTCTGAGCGAAAGCAAGCTAGAGCTAAACATTGTAATTAGTCTGTCACTGGCTTGTTTTGTTAGGCAGGGCATGGCTAAGAATTGTTTTGTCTACCAGGTTGCTCCAAAGGTTGCCAATGTAATAATAAGTCATTTACAGGATTCTCTGAATACATTGGTTAATGTCGAGATATAACTTACTTTTGATATAGTGCCGACAGAAATGTGGCAACTCTAACCAATTCGTAACGTCGGTGCTCCACACGCCGGTGGCTGAGAGGACAGTCCGTGATTCCTGCCAATCTTACTGGCTAAATCTAGTGTGGCAGTGGGGCATGGGTTGCGCAGTTCAAAGGCCACATGGTCCAGTGAATAAGAAACCAATCTCAGTAGCGCACAAACTTGGATACAAATTTCATGCAAGGACTAACTGTAGACTATAGGGGTGAGTTCTCTTGGAACTCACGTTTTCTTTTCAAGTAGTGAGATATTCAAAGGGCAGATGGTCCAAAAATGGATCACAGGCAATTTGGTAAGAGGAGTCACTCCATTTTAACTTGAGTAGTACCTATATATATATATACATATATATATATATATATATATATATATATATATATATATATATATATATATATATATATATATATATATATATATATATATATATATATATTTCTGACTCACATCAGGACCAACCTTGGTCTTGGAAATGATAGGCCAGCGCGTTAGCAATTCTCTCACACAAGTCATAAAAGAAGTTGGAACCCAATTACTCTGTACCTGAGAGTGTTTCCCAGGCAGGCTGCCGTATAGCATACCAGCGAATTTTACATAACTTCCGGACCCCTCAGTAAGTCAATTTCACTTCATTCGACTTACCCCTTCACCTGAATGTGATAGAAATAATGAACACATGAGAACGTGTTTCACAGAAATGAATTTCTGACTCACAGAGGGACTGGATCCTAGTCTCTCAAATGAGAATCCACATTCTCATGTGTTCATTAAACACACACACACACACGCACGCACGCACACACTTTTACCCTTTTTTATCCTTGAAGGCATTTGTTATGAAGATGATGATACTTACTTTTAGTTTTCTGAAAAGAAGATTATTGTGCCGGCTTTGTGTGTCCGTCCGCACTATTTTCTGTCCGCACTTTTCTGTCTGCCCTCAGATCTTAAAACCACTGAGGCTAGAGGGCTGCAAATTGGTTGTTGATCACCCACCCTCCAGTCATCAAACAAACCAGATTGCAGCCCTCTAGCCTCAGACGTTTTTATTTTATTTAAGGTTAAAGTTAGCCATAATCGCGCGTATGGCAACGATGTAGGGCAGGCCACCACCAGCCGCCGTGGTTAAAGTTTCATGGGCCGCGGCTCATACAGTATTAAACGGAGACCACCGAAGGATAGATGTATTTTCGGTCGCCTTGATTATACGATGTGTAAGAAACTCGATTATTAATCTTTATTATTAATCCCGAATGCGTAACCTTACATCAAGAGACTCCTCGTGGAAGCAAATTTCCTTTCAGACGACCAAGTCCAATTCGTGACAGGAGATTCCCTTCCTTAGATTTTTGAAGACCCCTGGACCGCAACGGAAATTTGGGGTGGGAAAAAGCCTCCTCCTCTCTATTTTCCTGCGAAAGATATCGTAGATCTAGCTGATCTCCATCTGATTCAAATGTATGTACGGAGTCTTTCTCCCCCTCTATCACAAGGAATAATGATTTCTCTCTCTCTCTCTCTCTCTCTCTCTCTCTCTCTCTCTCTCTCTCTCTCTCTCTCTCTCTCTCTCTAAAGTCAAACTCCCCAATGCCCTCACCTCTACCTGCCAAGAAATAATTTCTCTCTTCCTCTTCGTCAACTCATAAATTTATATTGCCAACGAGACCTCTTATCTAATTGGTTCAGTCCACGTATTGTACGAAAGTTTCTCGGACCAGGAAGAGTTCGAGAGTAACCAAACCGTAGAAACGGTTTCCACGGATGGTTCGCGAAGTTTCTGACCCGGATCAAATCTTTTGTTGTACGGCGAGGTAGACAACATCTCAAAACTAAATTAGTTTCTTCCAATGCATAACTTTGTTGCTTTCATAACGAAAATATGCTATGGACATTTCTTTCTTTCATAATTTTTTCCTTAAATAAAATTTGATTTTTATATAGTCTCAGATGCATTTCTGAGAATTTAAGTTTCTTCAGTGATTTATATTTTTTTCCTCAAGTGGTTTTAATAATTCTTTCAGGTAGTTTAATTTTTTTCTCAGAATTTTTAATCTTGCATTGCAATCCAGTTTGTCTAGAGTCATATTCTAATTTGTGGAATTTTAGAATTATTTTGCTTTTAAAAATTGAGAGATTAATTCGGAATTTGTAATTGTCAAATCGAGAAAAATGAATAGATCATTGATATATACACCTGTGCAATAAATTCATAAAAGCAATGAGGACCAGTCTGTCAAAAGAAAATTAACCTTGATTATTAATTCTCAGATGAGCAGAAAATATATTCGTTCCTAATGCAGCAAATAACGTAAAGGGTTAATTGATATGTTAATTTAGCTAATTTCTACTCACGGTCTGAAAGCACTGGTTCAAAGACTCGACCATTCGCCTGAAAAAGTTAGTGATTAACATTATGCTCCTCATTAGTGAACGAGAGAAGGTTAATTGCTCCAGTAATTCTTGCACCGGCATCTGTCCATACTGCATGTCGCACGCTACATCTAACCTAAGTGTCTAAGATCAGTTGAAATTTTAGCTGTTTCTACAGCAGTTAGCAGTTATTATTAGCATTTCGAGCCGTGATTATTGGATGATGAGTTAGTTAAATCTCTCGTCATCTTGGAAGATGACAAAACTTGACTCTGCAGATTGTTTGGAGAAGGGAGCCTTTATCTAACTCGATGATCTGTCAATTTGGTGTCATTCACTCTTTTGCTCCTCTCGGAGATTCTCTACCCTTTAAATAATGTTTTGAAGGAAGTTACAAAATCACTAGTCAGCCAGTTTGATGTGTCTTTTCTTTTCTCTTATCCTTTCAAAGACGCCATGCTTTTCGATCTTACAGAACTCTGGGGAAAAAACTTACGAACTCAATGGCCAACCAGTTTAATGTATCCCCTGCTCTCTCTTCCTCTTGGACGACGGTAAGCATTCCTATCCCTCAGATACTGTTGGGAGGTAAGTCATGAAGTCGATATTTAACCTGGTTATCGGCTCTTCTTCCAGTAAGCACTCAGAACATGGACTTCTATGCTTTCTTTTGTGATTCCTGAATATCTAAATGACATTTGTCAGGTGTCTAGTTTTGTAAATAAATATGATTTTTTTACGATTTACGTTCACTGAGACAGAAGCTTTGAAGACGTCTTCGTTCAATTATTGAATCTTAAATCATTTAGATCAATTATTTCATGATCTTACCTAGATTTCCTTTCTTCTCTCGTCTGAGAGGGCCTTTGGATAGACATAATGCTTATCGCCCGTTTTCTATGAGTAAATTTTAGGAAACTACTAACCTAGATATTCCAGAACATTTAATGCTGTTTTCGTGCATTCATCATAATTCCTATGCCTTGGAAACGCTTTAAAAATTTATACTCCACCGAGGCGGAGAAAGCTGCATATGATATATTGTCAGAACATTACGAAAGGTCGCAGAGGCCCATTAAACTGTATTAGTTTCTGGAACAATTTTAGAAACATTTAGGTAATATAGATTCAGAACTTTTATCAGAAAATTTCAGAAAAGCCTGGAAGTTGCAGAAGTTTCAGTAGTTTCAAGTCGAGCGAGTGAAAGGAGAACGCGCCTTCTGATGGGACCCTAGCGATCTCTTGGAGACATGACTCTCAAGAAAGAGATGGCCTCTTCTTCTTCAAGGAATAGTCTACAGGGAGGGAGCAATCCTGTTACAACGGGAAATATTCGCCCTGCTTCTCTCTCTCTCATACGGAGAGTTTGGTGAGTTGAAGATGTCTCTCTCCTTCAAAGTATGTCAAGTAAATACTCGCCCTCTCTTTCTCATTTGTTCAGATCAGATGCAAAATCTATCCATATTTGGCAAAATACGTAAATTAATATCTCATTCTTTCTCTCCTCTCGACCTACGAAAATAGGAATATTTAACACTGGGTAATGTGTCTGTCTGTCTCTGATGATTTCTTTTCATTTTTATATAAGAAATTTCTAAATTATGTTTTTAGATATTTAAAGACAGACCGACAAACAAACAGCATCATGTTGAATAACCAAATATGAATATCATCTATCAGCTTATTACAAGTAAAAGGGGACTGTAACGTGTGAACACATATGTTACATTACGTGGCCGTACGTGTTCACATGTGATCAAGTGGTCATGATAACTGCCTCATTAGCAAGAGGTACCAAGTTAGGATTCAGAAAGAGACGGCATGAGTCAGAAACATCCAGGTGAACACCATAAAAATTGTGTTGATTTGAGCAGTCAGTTAGGTGGCGACTACACTGAGTTAAAGCCAGAGTAGATAAGATATATATATATATATATATATATATATATATATATATATATATATATATATATATATATATATATATATATATATATATATATATATATATATATATATATATTGTGTTGTTTAACATCATTCAAGAGAGCTATGAAAAGGCCATCTACCCTCTAGAAGCCCACATGAAAGGACGCTGAAGGATCATCTGAAGCATCCCTCAGGCAAAACAAGTATTGTGATGTTATCATTCTCCTCAGAATCTTTTTTAATATCTTAGACAATAGCCGACATCTATCGTAGAGCGTCGACGGGACATCCTTTTGTTGTGCGATGCAAAACAGATCGATCATTCTCTGGTATAAAGAGGATGTGCATTTTTTTCCGAAACCTCCTCTTTTGTTGCGATGAGGAGGTCGTTCTCTCTCTCTCTCTCTCTCTCTCTCTCTCTCTCTCTCTTTCTCTCTCTCTCTCTCTGTAAAACGGTAATAAGAAATTTTCTTATATAAAACAGACGCGGCTTTGTGTCCGAGAGAGAGAGAGAGAGAGAGAGAGAGAGAGAGAGAGAGAGAAGAGAGGGAGAGAGGGAGCTTCAGCCGGCAGCTTGTTCAGAGAAGTGAAGTGAAAGAAACAGTGAGGTTTGCAAACTAATGAATTCTAAGAAATAGATAAACAGACAGAGGGAAAGAAGTTGATAGTTTCAAGATAATACACTTTAGGAAATAGAGAGAGAGAGAGAGAGAGAGAGAGAGAGAGAGAGAGAGAGAGAGAGAGAGAGAGAGAGAGAAAGAGAAATCCCACATAAATATAGAAAGAAAAAGGGCAAGAAGAAAATAAACACATTTCATTTAACTTACTTGGAGAGAGGAGAGATATTAATTTTTCTCTATAAGTTTGTCATATTGCTAGTAAGAGAGAAATTGCAATTAACTTTTGTAGCATATATAAAAGACAAAGAGGGAAAGAGAAAGATTGTCATTTTTTATAATAGAGATATAGTTAAATCTGAAAGAGAATTAATCGGAGACAGCCGGTAAACCATGCAGTAAATATATCACTAAGAGAGAGAGAGAGAGAGAGAGAGAGAGAGAGAGAGAGAGAGAGAGAGAGAGAGAGAGAGAGAGAGAGAGAGAAATTCCCCACAATTTTCTGAAAGAGAAAGAATGAGAGATAAAGTGTATGATTGTAACACTCATCGTAGCCGTATTCGTTCCTTCCTTCCTGTAGACCATTGCTTGAAGTAGGAAAAAAAAAAAAAACAACATTTTCTCTGGCGCCTCCATAGAAAATATGGCCGGATTGTCATCCATGGAGGGCTTTCCGGCGGCATTTTTTCTTCCCCATAGGTTCAGTGAGGCTCCAGAGTATAAAAGTATGAAAGTCACAGCCACTATTATACTTTTATAGTTATATAATCTGTCAGTAATAACTACAACTTCCAGGAGCTTCTCAAACATTCTAAAATTCTCTGGAAATATGTTGTTTAAAAATGTTAGAAATTTTTGAAATGTTTTAAAAGTATATTTTTTGAAATACTTTGTACTGTTCTTAGTGTATATTATCTAGAAAGTGGTGAAATAATCGTGAATATATTACCTAAAGCATTCTGAGATCGTTTGAATGTTTTATCATTTTGAGGATATGTTCCTTCTAGCTTGAATCTGTCTGATATTTTCCTGAATCAATATCAATATCTCCTGGTTTGAAATTTTCCTGGCTTTAGTCTCCTGTTTTTTTTTTTTTTTTTTTTTAATCTTTACCCAACTTAAACCTTCTCAGTTCAATATTCTTGAATTTCCTCACTTTCAAAGTCTTGGAATTGCCTATAATTTCTTTTAGTCAAAAGACAATTCCGCCAATTAAAAAATAACGGAATTTACATTACTTAGGAAACGCAAAGGAAAGGGATCTAATTCCGCATTCATGAAACAGATCGCAAAAGAGCTAACCTAACAGGTTGACCATTGACTTCGTGACCCCTGGCATCTCCGAAGAGGACAAAAGAGTGAATGCCCTTGGCAGTCAATGATCACGGCTGAAAAAATTTATAATCACAGCTAATTAGAAACCCACCTCATCATTCCCTACTGACCGTTGCCAATCAAAATTAGCTGTCGCTTCGGGCGTTATCGGTGGATAGATATCAAAGCAAGATTTAATGAAGCAATTAGTCTTCACTGGCTCCTTAATGAGAGGCATCAAGCTCATCACTACCTTTTTTGGGTGAATTATGGTGTCGCGGAACCATTGCTTTCAAGCTGCGATTGGAGGTTATCGTGTTTGTCACCAATAACATATCAGTTATTCTTTTTATCTTATTTATTGCATAGGACTAGAATAACGATCACTCCTATCTAAGAAGTTAAGAATCAAAGTTTCAATTCCCTTTGGCAAACTGCTATTCGGTGCTTCAGGGGACAGATGAACTGATTATACACTGAATCAATCAGCATGAGTGTATCAAGTTCACCCATAATTTATTAATATTTGTTTCTCGATACTGAAATTTTAAGTTCTGCACTGCCCTAAGAATGACAATCAATGTTCGACTTTATTTCACAAAATTTAAAAACATCAGTTCTTCTGTAGATTGTCGGTATATTACTTCTTTTGCATAAAAATGTTATCATTATTAAAGGCAGAATACGTTGTTGACCTTCAATTGACATTATGGCACTTCATAGTATTATATCTTCAGTACATAATAATTATTCCTTGCCAAATATCATGAGAAATAAAAGAAATAATTAAATAAAGTGATATCAAGACTTTTTTTTCTTTTCCATTTAATAATAAAAATAAGGTCACATCTACAGAAGACAGATGCTAAAACAAACCTCCTCCTTGGAAACTGAACCTCGTAGTAGTGAGGCAACAAGAATGCTATGGATGTAGTGTCGATCTAGTGTCTCACATGTCAGTGGTTAAAAAAAAAAAAAAAAAAAAAAGCGAATGAATGGTTAAAAAATCAACCACTTTCTATTAAGACACTGGGACTTGCTCTAAGTGACAGCGTTAACCAGATACCTCATTGGCCATCAGTTATATTCTACAAAGTGATGGTTTGTTTTAAAACTGATCACAGGAAACAGTTATTAGAATATTTAGTCCATGTAAGAATGTGAAGCAGAAAATTCAATTAACCTTATGGTCGATTTGACAAAAAAAAAAAAAAAAAAAAAAAAAAAGAAGGCAATCTGGGAGTGTGTTTAGAAACTAGGTAATTTCGTTACAAACAGGCTTGCAGTCTCATCGCTTGTGTTAAGTAGTCTGCTTCGATGGTTGTTTTAGGGAGCCAATCTACTCTAGAAAGACCAAACGGTCTCATGCAGAAATGAGGGATTCAAGGGAAGTTGATCATATTAACACCATATTTCTGTCGGATGATATAGGAGTAAAAGGTATGACGAGATGAATAGGAAATTAGAGAACAATATTTGAAATGGCTAGGAAAAAATGCTGGAAAAACTGAAGAAATCTTAAATATAAATAAAAAATTCTGAAACTCTTGAAGAGCTGTGAAATAACAAGAACGATGAAACTGAAGAACAATATGTAGAAAAACTAAAACTCGTAGACTTTCTGATACCAGTGGTAAAAATTAAAATCATCAGAAAGTGTTGGAGAAAATTGAAACATATTTTGATAAAAAAGAATTTTTTTAATATTTTGAAGTTTCTAGAACTATGTGCAAATTTTAAATAACAAAACATTGCTCACTAAGACATTACATTAAAAAGAGCATCAACAGAATGTTATAAGATAAAAGCATTGTTTTCAGCTCTAATGAGCAATGTCAGTGCCCAAAATGACTTTGGTTCCAAACCAGTAACGCAAGGCTTATAGGAAGAAAACATATATAGATGTTCTTTTTTACACAACCAAGAAAAAAATAATAGATTTCGGTATGGTGCGATGCTTCGTAAATGTTCTGTGGAAACGGTTTCCTTAGTTTGATTACTTCCGAGTTCATCCCGTTCCGACACGACCTTGTACAATGCGTAGCCTGAACAAAATTATATAAAGGCCCTCACAACAAATGGAAGTTATCAAGAAGTTCAAGACAGAGAGAGAGAGAGAGAGAGAGAGAGAGAGAGAGAGAGAGAGAGAGAGAGAGAGAGAGAGGAGAGAGAGAGGGGGGGATGTAGGGAGAGAGAGAATGGAATTATTTCTTGAAATGGAGAGAGCAAGGAACATTTTTTTCAGAAAATTATGGACAGTCACAGAGAAAATGGTGTAATATGCCATGAGAGAGAGAGAGAGAGAGAGAGAGAGAGAGAGAGAGAGAGAGAGGAGAGAGAGGGGGAATTTATTTCATAAAATAGAGAGAAAGGCATTTCTCGAAAAAATTGTTGAGAGAGGTGGATAATATCTCCTGAGAGAGAAAGAGTGTTGAGACAGAGAGAGGAAGGGTCATTCTTAGAAAAAGTTATTGAAAAAAATAACGAAAAAAGTTAATTCCGAGAAGCGAAGAACACAGACAGATGGACAGAAAGCGGAATTATTTCCAGAAATAGCGAGAAGGAGTATGCCTTGAAAAAGTTATGAGGAGATGCAGAGAAACTAGGAATGCTTAGAGAGAGAGAGAGAGAGAGAGAGAGAGAGAGAGAGAGAGAGAGAGAGAGAGAGAGATGTCTTGATGTAGAGAAACGATGGAGTATTTTTTAAGAAAGTTATGGAAAGAAATAGGAGATGAGGGCAATATATAACTTGAGAGCCCTCGAATAAAATATCCTTGAAGAGGCTAGCAAATCTACTCCATCGCCGAGAGGATGAAATCACAGTGGGACTACAACTAAATGAGGCAAAACAGCTCTTTTGGGAAGAATTCTCTGCTGTGACAACCACACAATTTCTTCCATAAAAGCAGATAGAAGTTCTTCGGCAAGCTGTCTGTACTCAACAAAGCCAAAAAAAAATCAGTCTTGTGAATCTGCATTGAGATTCAACATGATCTATGGTATGTCTTTCTTAATTTACACTTTTTCAGATTCTAGTCATAATCTTTAATGCTTTACTGCCTCGGCATGTGCTCTGAAGTGTAGTCTCATTATAGGTGTAGAGTAACATCTGGAATCTGCTGTAAGTTAATGATTGAAACACCTGTCGCAGAAGAGAAATAATGAAACAATAATGACAATTTATTACTTTCCTTTATACTTTTATTCATGATGGCATTTTATAAAGGACGCCACGTGTCCATCAGCATTCAATAGGAATTTCTTGCACAAAAAGCTGACCGAAAAGAAATGAATATCTGAATAGAAAAACTGTCCCTTTCATCACAAATACAATCAAAATACAAATTCTAATATTTTATGAAGCTTTAAGGATAATCATTTGATCCCGCGAAATTGCTTTGTAATTCAATCGTCTTTACAATCTTTTGAATTTTTTTCTTTTTCGATTATTCACCTACTAGTGGGTAGATCCATTGTAGATTTAGTGTAGCATCGATGATAGCCATTAGTTAATGGCTGAAACGACTGTCTGCAGAGGAAACAGAAGGACCAACATAGCAATTTTTTTATCTTTTTTCTACGTGGTATCATCTTTCAAGGTAACAAATGATTAAAAAAAAATAGGGGACAATTGCTTTACGATGGTAAATGACAAACATGCAATAGCGTTCAATAAGAATTACTTTTGAAGAACACTACGCTCATAAAGCTCACCCGCACACACACATACAGTATATATATATATATATATATATATATATATATATATATATATATATATATATATATATATATATATATATATATATATATATATATATATATATAGATATAGATATAGATATAGATATAGATATAGATATAGATATAGATATATATATATATATATATATATATATATATATATATATATATATATATATATATATATATATATATATATATATATATATATATAAAGGATAGTAAGCTGGTCATGAAAAGGGGTTGGCTTCAGAAAGATACAGTGCAACAGTAACTGTAGTGTTCAACCTGATTCAATCCAAGAATTATGTCCTATAAGTAATACTTTCATTAATAGTTGAGGGAAAAAGTAATTTAAATAGTTAATTAAGGTTTTTACAGAGAAGATTTAAAGAAGAACTACCAAATACTCCTTGTATTATTGATTTGTGTTTAGATTGAGCTGTCAATATGCCAGCACGGGTTCTTGCTCATATCGACATAAAAGCGAAGAAATGGTTGTGAGCAAACGAGAAAGTGAAACAGTGGGCAAGTGATATGAAAAGTTCAACAGCACTGATATCCTTTCAATCAGGATCCTGCTTTCAATACTCCGGTGCCCGTTAGTAGGAGAGACAGAATGGCAGCAGCGAGTCTTGGCAAGTCGAAGGTAGCCAGAAATGAAAAATGAAATTTTTTTTTTATAGTAAGAGAATAAACGGAAAGTGATAAAATCTACTGAAATATCATTCCGTATTTCACGGTATAATATTTCCGACCATTCAAGGGTAGGGATCGATGGCGGAAGAAAAATTTTTAACAGGAGAAAAAAGTGTTTTTTCCGCCTCTTCAGAAAGGAAGACTTGGTTGTGTATGTCTTTAGAGGAGAGATGTGTGTAGCTGTCAGCGTATCTAATGGCACTTGGCCGGCGTTTGACCTTCTAAGGAGGAGAGCTGTAGAATGTCAGTATATAATTATGTTATTTTATCACCCTTCAGTAAGTCAATAAGTTAAAGTGGTAACAGCTTAAGGGGAAGGCTGGGCGATAGTTGAAGGATTCGGTCGTTAGACTTTAGGCGGCCGAACAGAGAGAGAGAAAATATTAGTAAGACAAACAGCGCAACTGCCAGTCTAAGTGATTAACAACTGATGGAGTGCTGTTCCCTTAGAGAGTCGCTAGAGTTGGAAGGCTAAAAGGATGTGAAGTTTTAATGAGGAAATCTTGGATGCATTCCATTGTTTTCCACCATTCTTTACCTGTTATCGCACCGATAGCCTTACGAATCTGCGCAGGCATAGTTTGAGATCAGAACTAGACTACAGTTGCATTCATTTTCTCCTCGGTAGGAGGAATCTGAAAAGTAGGAATGCGGCAACCACAATAGCAGCGACCGGCAACTACGTCATCACTTTGCGCTTAGCTAGACACAGCTACACAAGGTCGGACAAACAAATCAGTACGACTTATGTTGTAATGGCCACAGCAGGGAAGTTTCCTAACATCAAGTTGAAAGAAACTGATGTTCCTGGCGCTGCTTTTGTGTTTAGCAGTGTGCTAGATCATTCAGTATGTCAGCTTAAACGTTGGTTGGAGTGCCGTGGTTTGCCAGTGGCGGGAAACAAGGCTCTGCTAAAAAAAGGTGAGAACAATAACGTGTTATGAAGTATTGACTGAAATAACCAGAGAGGCTCAAGCGTTTCTCGTGGTTAAAATCATATATATATATATATATATATATATATATATATATATATATATATATATATATATATATATATATATATATATATATATATATATATATATATATATATATATATATATATATATATATATATATATATATATATATATATATATATATATATATATATATATATATATATATATATATATATATATATATATATATATATATATATATATATATATATATATATATATATATATATATATATATATATATATATATATATATATATATATATATATATATATATATATATATATATATATATATATATATATATATATATATATATATATATATATATATATATATATATATATATATATATATATATATATATATATATATATATATATATTATATATATATATATATATATATATATATATATATATATATATATATATATATATATATATATATATATATATATATATATATATATATATATATATATATATATATATGTATATATATATATATATATATATATATATATATATATATATATATATATATATATATATATATATATATATATATATATATATATATATGTATATATATATATATATATATATATATATATATATATATATATATATATATATATATATATATATATATATATATATATATATATATATATATATTTTATATTTAATACAGTAACACAGCCAAGTACGTTTGGAGTCTTTGTGGAAATAACGTATTATAATTTATATGGCCTCAGGGTATATATCATGTTTTTATTTCTGTCTCTCTCTTTTCTAATATGAAAATACAAAGTACTCAAGTAACCTTTCACTTGATTCAGGTGTGAGGACTGTATAGCTTCAGGATGTCAAGAGGGCATCATTATTACCATTGACGGAGGTAATTGGTACCAAAAGAAAGTAGAGAAGATATTTCAAGAAGAACTTGACAAACAGTCCGGTCACGCCAGTGCCTCTCCAGTTCCATGTAATCCACCAGTGCTACCAGTCACTGGCTGGAAGCTATTCCCTTCTGTGGGGCACTCAACTGCGTTTGTATGTCCGACCTGGTTGATGTTAATACGAGCATGCGCACTGGCGCGGTCTATTTTTAGTAACAAGGGCCAGTTGTCGATCGCTGCTATTATTGTAAGATGATTTTGAGGGCAGGGCTTTGGGGTTAAGGGAGTAATGAGGGGGAAGTCTTGGCGTTACCCAAGGGTTTACTGTCTCTTGACGAGAAACTGGTGTTGTTTCCACAGGGTGTTAGATTGTTTTTTGAGATGTCGATTGCTGGGGTCAGTCTTGATGAGTTTGTCCTTGCTCCCGACTATGCAATGCGAGCTAATGTAGCACTGCTTTGTTTGAAAAATTTGCGGGGATACTTGACTTGAAACTGAATGTAGCAAGAACTTTCCTTGACATCTCCTTGGGTAACCGGTGTAAGAGAAAATTAAGAGGGGTTACCGAGGGAGTTTGAATGGATATGAACAAATAAAGACCTTTTCACTTGGGCGTAAAAGTGGAAAGCCCGTTCTGCGCTTCAGGAGGTCCATTGTTGTTTGATCCGTCGGTGTTTCGGTGAAATCTACTCGGCGATTTGGTCTTGCCGTGTTTTATTTTATTTATTTATTTATTTTTTTTTGCCGAGGTTCTTCTTGATAGCAACAATTGCATCATAGAGGTCCGTCCTCAGGACTGTAGCGTTAGAAATTTCGGCAGCGCTTGGTATTTTCCTGGGTCAGGGATTTGGGGGAGGGGGAGGGGAGGAATGAGCTTCGAGGGGATGGAGTGAGAGGAGAGAAAGGGATAAGGAGATCGGAGAATGAGGGAGGGTGAATGTGAAGAAGGGGAGAAGGAAGTAGAGGAGGAAAGGAAAGGATGGTGCTGGATTCAGCAAGAGTTTCCTGGATGTTTCTTGTGCTCTTCCTCATTGGTGGAGGTCGAGCATCATCTATATAATACCCAGTAAGAGGCGGCCTTTTCTTTCTAGAAAATCTTTGAACACGTCCAGCTATCAAAGACTATCCAGGAAACGAGTGCTCAGGCCGAGACCTGTTCAAAAAAGTTCTAAAAGTAATACCGACCTGGGGGCCGGTCCTGTTATACAAGACCCTCTATGCTTTATTCCCTTCCCTGATGTTATTAATTTTTTTTTAACGCTGCCGGTTTGTGAAATTGTGTTTCTTTAAGATCACACACACACACACACACACACACACACACACACACACACACACACACACACATATATATATATATATATATATATATATATATATATATATATATATATATATATATATATATATATATATATATATATATATTTATATATATATATATATATATATATACACACACACACACACACACACGTGTCTGTGTGAATATTGCAACAGTGAAGTAAAATATTTTTTTTTAAATTATGGTATGTGCTTTTTGTGTTTAAAGATTCTTGTAACGATTTTGTTTTGTGAGAATCATCTTCAAATGATCGCATTCTGTATCTTGAAGGATACGCGGTTTGTATAACTGTTAGTTAAGAGATGGTGACCGTTGTGTTGCAAAGTAGCTGTGAGATGATTCTTACTCAGTGTGTGCAAGAAGGAAAGTTCCGGCCCGTGTCTGAAAAGCCGAACTCGACTCTCGATTTGCAAAATAAAAAAAAGAGCAGTTTTGGTTAAAAATGAGTCCGATTTTTATATAAGTGAAAGTGGGTTCGATAATTTTTTTAAATAAAAATGTGAGTTTTAATGTTATATCACTCCGATTTTTATACAAATAAAAACTGTTTTGTGGAAATTTTATCTTTAAGTGTAGTTTATGCCGAAGGTATAACTTATGTTTACAGTATCTCTCTTCAGTGTAAATCAATTCTCTCTTGCCCTCTCTCCTTTGCATGATGAGAGAGAGAGAGAGAGAGAGAGAGAGAGAGAGAGAGAGAGAGAGAGTACTAAACCTAGTTGGAAAATACTCTACCAAAATGTAAGCCACTTATTTAATCACAGAATTCTTTACAAATAAATATTTTAGACATGATGCAAGTTTAAAGAGTGTATTGTAAATTCACATTTTTCATATGCTGTTTGGAGTATCTAATGCAAGTTTAATGAGTGCTTAATCTCGTAGAAATATATCATTATTATGTGGCTTGAGTATCGGGTACCGTACATATATAAATATGTATGATTAAGTGATGTGAATTACATAATTTAAAATTAAATGCTTTTTTACGTATTACTGAATAGATATCATCATCCATGTTAAAGATTTTGTTTGCTATAAAAGTGAGAAAATGCTTTCAAAATGAATCCCAATTTCCAGGTGAATCTTATTATTTGTGTAAAATTGGCTGAGTTTGGGTCAGTTTTTTTTTTTTTTTTTTTTTTGTATACCGTATGAAAATTTCTCGAGAGAAAATAGAAAAATTATATTCCGTAAGGAAGCGCCTTAATGTTATCAGTTAGGAAATTTTTAATAAATCATGGCACAACTTACTGTGACAAGTTAAGAATCTAGGTAAGAGAATTCCATTATTAACTGTTATACCAGATGTAATGAGTCAATTAAATACATTACTGAGAAATAAAGGATAGATAAGTATTTTCGCTTATAGTGAAATGTTGGGAAGACAGATTCCTTTAATTAGTTGTTCATATATACTTAAAGTCTGAAAAAAACGAGTTTTTGATCATATATAAAATTGGCAAACAAGGACTTGGTAGTATTTCTAAATCTTTTATTTTTTATTTTGAGTTTTATACCTATTGTCTCTTGTCTTTAGAGATTAATTTTGAAGATTCTTTTAACGGACAGTTTGCTTTACAATAAATTTTATTAAATTGCCTCTATTATAAAGTTACCTCTCAATGGTAAGGAAAGGAACCGCCATTATAACATGTCTGATCTGGGGACAATTCTAGTGCGCTCTTAATCAAAGTGCTTCTAACACTCCAGTTTCTAATTCAACTCTCACGATACTGAAGTCAAAGAGTGCAATTACTCCGATCTAAGGCAAGTTGGATAGTTTTTGGCATCAATATGTAAAATATTGAGTTACTGGAGTTGAAATTCTTTTGCATCCAGCAAATTCACTGCAGATGTCCTTCAGGTGACGACCACGCGTTTTCAATGTTACTCCACACGGGATCTGATCAAGTCTTTTCTTCGGGAAATATATGGAACCGGTTCTATTTCTAGTACCGTTCTGCTGCTTAACCCTTTGATTTCGGTTGTAACGTATACGACGCATTTAATAAACTGGCCCGGAACACTGTTGTGTCGTATACGAGCACCGGTAATTTCCTTTTATGTGAAGGACTGATGATTGAAATACTGGCCTCTTTTTCTTGATATGGTAACAGTCTGTCAGTTGCCATACAGTGAATTCATATAAATTCACGTGTTTCCCTAAAATTCATTAGTCTTCATCAAGATGTCACAGGAGGAGGGGTCAAGGGTACGACATCCTCGAGTTGACCGCCGGCAGATCGAGAGAAGAGCTCTCGACGAGGATAACTATTTTATAGACCTTCTCGACTCATTTTCTGGATATGAAAATGAATCGGATTTAGAAGGAAATGAAATGGATAATTAGGGTCCTGGTACAGAGACAGTGATGAAATATCAACCGACAGTGAAAATGACGAAAATCTGCCACCTACAAATGAAAGCCAAGGTGTCAAAAGAAGGCGGAGACAGCGAAGTGACCCAGGTGATGAGTGGGAGTGGGCTGCCAGCAATTTCCAGCCCAGAGATTTCATATTTGACAGCAGTGGCAGTGGCATTACGTCGAAATGTAATGTGAATGAAAATTCAAAGGAAGTAGACTATTTTTTGAATTTTTCGACAACGAATTTATGGGGCTGATTGCTGAAGAGACAAACCGTTATCAGAGATTCCTTGTTGATACGCTAGGAGATGCAGTGCCAAAGTATTTGCGAAAATTTGCTCAGGTTACTGTGGAGGAAATGATACGGTTCCTTTGTGTGATTATGATCATGTCGCATATAAGTAAACATCGCATCGTAGATTACTGGACTACGCTTGAGACATTCGAGACAAAAGGAGTAGAGAGGCTGATGGCAAGGGACAGATTTCTTCAAATTCTACGGGTTCTACATTTCGTTGATAATTCACAGGAAACAAGCCCAGATAATAAACTAAAAAAATTAAACCCGTGCTCGACAGTGTGCGTAGAAAATTCCGGGAAAAATTTCAACCTTTCCAGGATTTATGCATAGATGAAAGTTTAATGTTATGGAAGGGAAGGCTAAGTTTCAAGCAGTACATTCCAGATAAAAGAAGTCGATTTGGAGTGAAAATATTTGAACTTTGTGATGCCAAAACGGATTATATTGTCGATTTTATAATCTATACTGGAAAAGATACAGAGATATTGGTAGATGAGGATCTAGGGTATCTGGTTCTGTGGTAAAAACATTTATGGCCTCGCATCTCGGAAAACATCACATCCTGTATTTCGATAATTGGTATTGCAGCCCAAAACTGCTCAAGTATTTGGGCGACAACGAAAC
>NC_089794.1:6692330-6717330 GCF_040412425.1 Macrobrachium rosenbergii | reverse complement strand
TCCTCCGAGGAAGCAACCTCTGGGTCAGACCCTTCCCTTCAAGGCTATCCTTAAGAGACTGGCCAGCCTAGGAGGACTTTGGGCCTCATCCTTGAAGTTCTTGGACCCTCTCCAGGCCTGCTTCCCCAGCCTGGCAGGATACCTGCCTTCCTCCGAGGAAGCAGCCTCTGGGTCGGACCCTTCCCTTCAAGGATGCCCTCAAGAGACTGGCCATTCTTGGAGGACTTTGGGTCTCATCCTTGAAGTTCTTGGGCCCTCTCCAGGCCCGCTTCCCCAGCCTGGCAGGATACCTGCCTTCCTCCAAGGAAGCAGCCTCTGGGTCAGACCCTTCCCTTCAAGGCTGCCCTTAAGAGACTGGCCATCCTTGGAGGACTTTGGTCCTCATCCTTGAAGTTCTTGGGCCCTCTCCAGGCCTGCTTCCCCAGCCTGGCAGGATACCTGCCTTCCTCCGAGGAAGCAGCCTCTGGGTCGGACCCTTCCCTTCAAGGCTGCCCTCAAAAGACTGGCCATCCTTGGAGGACTTTGGGTCTCATCCTTGAAGTTCTTGGGCCCTCTCCAGGCCCGCTTCCCCAGCCTGGCAGGATACCTGCCTTCCTCCGAGGAAGCAGCCTCTGGGTCAGACCCTTCCCTTCAAGGCTGCCCTTAAGAGACTGGCCATCCTTGGAGGACTTTGGGCCTCATCCTGAAGTTCTTGGGCCCTCTCCAGGCCTGCTTCCCAGCCTGGCAGGATACCTGCCTTCTTCCGAGGAAGCAGCCTCTGGGTCGGACCCTTCCCTTCAAGGCTGCCCTCAAGAGACTGGCCATCCTTGGAGGACTTTGGGCCTCATCCTTGAAGTTCTTGGGCCCTCTCCAGGCCTGCTTCCCCAGCCTGGCAGGATACCTGCCTTCCTCCGAGGAAGCAGCCTCTGGGTCAGACCCTTCCCTTCAAGGCTGCCCTCAAGAGACTGGCCAGCCTAGGAGGACTTTGGGCCTCATCCTTGAAGTTCTTGGGCCCTCTCCAGGCCTGCTTCCCCAGCCTGACAGGATACCTGCCTTCCTCCGAGGAAGCAGCCTCTGGGTCGGACCCTTCCCTTCAAGGCTGCCCTCAAAAGACTGGCAAGCCTTGTAGGCTTTTGGGGCCAATCCTTAAAGGGCTTGGGCCCTTTCCATGGGAAGGGTCAGACCCATAGGCTGCTTCCTTGGAGGAAGGAAGCGGCCTCTGGGTCGGACCCTTCCCCTCACCAATACTCTTTGCTTTCTCTTACCCTACTTTTCAAAAACTGACACTTTCTGTCTCCGAAGGCTTCCAGACGATTTGAAGCATCTCGGAGATTGTTCTTGGACACTTTGAAGCTCGGCGCATGCGCGAATGGCATTTCTCTCGTCCTTCCAGGAGCCGGAGGACTGAAGGATTCCAAAATGTCTTCAAGGAAAATCTCGAAGGTTTTAGATCATTTCAACATCGCGATAACCATTACTTGGAGTTCTTTTTCTGGCACATAAACAGCTTCTTTGCTTTAAGGAGTCGTCTTCTATAAACTTATGAGATTCCCTCTTACTGACGATATTGATCATCCCTTCGATTCTTCCTTGCTTCTCCGAAAAGTAATTCTGTGAATCCAAAATCTTTGAAGTAGTTTCTAACACCTCAGGTTATCTACTTTATTCTTCGTCAGCATTCTTCAGTATACCTCCACGCCGATGTCGTCTCTTTTTGTTCCTTCTCTTTCTTATTTCGAGCGAAGAACTGCTCCAAGCGGTAATTTTGGGCATCCAAAATCCCCTCTCAATCAGCTTAGAAAACACCTCAAGTTCTCTACCTTTTATTTCGTATAAATTCTTCAGTTCCTCCGTTCCACTGTCTTCCTCTCTTCTTGATTATTTCCTTCCTTATTTCGAATGAAGAGCTTGCGTCCGTGAGTGACAATACGACTGTAGAGGTGCCGAATAATCGCAGAAGGCAGGAACCTCGACTTCATACTGCTCCGCGAAGTAGTCCATATTTTCAGCAGTAAACAATTACAGACTGAAGCTATCTGCCATTCTCGTGATGTACTTTTCCCTCTTGAAAATCTCTTTTAGTCGATCTGCTTCGTCATCCAGTTCATTTTAACCATAAACTTCGCCTTCTTTGCTCACATGCTGTCTCTGAAGGCTTCAAGACGTCTTCCTGGAGGATCCCTGAGATGGCCACTGTAGTCCTTGGTGTCAGTGCACCTATTGAGTGATGGCGCTATACGCATGAGCGGAAGAATTCTAAAACGACTGCAGGAAAAACACGAAGATATTACGGCGCCAGGCGACAATGATTCTTTCTTGCAGCAGAAGGTATGAAATTTTCTTGAAAGCTTTATTGCCACGAAAACATCAATATTTAAAAAAAAAAAAGAAATTAAAAATTTAGTGAAAAATCATCATCGTATCCTTTTCTCTCGTCGCCGGGAGAAATATATATATATATATATATATATATATATATATATATATATATATATATATATATATATATATATATATATATATATATATATATATATATATATATATATATATATATATATATATATATATATATATATATATATATATATATATATATATATATATATATATATATATATATATATATATATATATATATATATATATATATATATATATATATATATATATATATATATATATATATATATATATATATATATATATATTTTTATATATATATATATATATATATATAAAAATATATATATTATATATATATATATATATATATATATATATATATATATATATATAAGATATATATATATATATATATATATATATATATATATATATATATATATATATATATATATATATATATATATATATATATATATATATATATATATATATACGATATATATTTATATATATATATATATATATATATATATATATATATATATATATATATATATATATATATATATACTATATATATATATATATATGTATATATACATACACATACATATATATATAATATATATTCAGTCCATTATATTATATATATGATACAGTATATATGTATATATATATATATATATATATATATATATATATATATATATATATATATATATATATATATATATATTCATATATGTATATATATTATATATATGTATGCATATATATATATATATATATATATATATATATATATATATATGTATATATATACATACACATACATATATATATAATATATACAGTATATATATATATATATATATATATATATATATATATATATATATATATATATATATATATATATATGTATATATATATTATATCTACATATATTTATATATCTATATATATGTATATATATACATATAGATAGATAGATAGATAGATAGATAGATAGATATCTCCTCCCGACGACGAGGGGAAAAGGATACGATGATGATGATTTTTCGCTACATTTACATTTATTTCTTTAAAAAAATGCTATTTTCGTGGCAATAAAGCTTTCTAGAAAATTTCACTTGGAAATTATTATTATAGATAGATACATATACATAAATATATGTATATATACAGTATATATACATATATTTTATATATATATATATATATATATATATATATATATATATATATATATATATATATATATGTGTGTGTGTGTGTGTGTGTGTGTGTATACACTGGTTTGTGCGTCTGTGTGCGTTAATTTTTCCCAATAGTTAAAAATAAGGTGGTCTCAAGAATTTCTGTTTCCTGAAATGGTCATCACTAGCGCCCAGTAATCCAGTCAGCTTCAAGAGAAAAGTGACCTTTTTGTTTTAACAAGGCTTCTCCATTGCCATTGATCACCTTATTAAGGGGAGAGAGAGAGAGAGAGAGAGAGAGAGATGGCTGCCTCCAGCAAGGAATGATTAAGTTTTTTCGCATAGCAGAGTAAGTTATAAATATATAGTTTTTATGGTACCAGCATCAAATTATAATAGTAGATTTTTGAAGGATAGAGAGTAGTTTAAATCGCTTGTCTTATTTAAATAAAAATTCTTCTTCGGAAAAGAAATAAGTTTTAGAGTCTTCAAGAACACTATTAAAGACGCACGAAAAACTTTTCCAATATTCCTGGAAAACCTGTCTACCATATACTTTGGAGGCTTGTATTTCAAGTCAATGGTCCCTGTATGCTTGTCCCGTATGAATTGGATTCATATTCTAAAAAAAAAATAATAGTAATAAAAAAATACTCATAGTAGCATGAGTCTTAAAATGAAGTAGCAAATCCACAGTTGTATATTTATCTTTAAATACATGTACATATACATAACTGTGGAATTGCAATAATAATAATAATAATAATAATAATAATAATAATAATAATAATAATAATAATAATAATAATAATAATACTGAGATAATATTAAGCAAACTTTTTTTACTGATGAAGATGCAATTTTTAATAATTTTAGTAGGACATTTTTAAACAACTTTTAGAGCTGGCCGTGCTGGACACGACCTTTGCCTTCAGTTTGTATAAACAAACTGAAGGGATGGCCATGGGATCACCACTTGGTCCAATTTTTGCTAACATCTTCATGTGCTCCCTGGAGGAGCGCATAATAGAAGAATGTCCCATTAGGTTCCGCCCTCTATTTTATCGAAGATATGTTGACGACACGTTCTCCTATTTCGTCATGAATGTCATGCAGAGTCCTTTCTGGAGTTCGTCATCCGACAACATCCAAACATAAGGTTCGCTATGGAGAAGGAGGTAAATAACAAACTCCCCTTCCTTGATCTTATTATTTCCAGAGGTGACTCAGGTTTTTACACAGGTGTGTATAGAAAAAATACATTTACTGGTTTGGGAATGAATTTTTATAGTTCGTGTTTCTTTCATTTGAAACTGAACTCTATTTTAACCCTCCTCCATAGGGCTTACACCCACTCGTCAAACTGGAAGAGTTTCCACGATGAGATATCCTTTTTAGTGAAATATTTCAATAATAATTGTTTTCCATCACGACTTTTTTTCAGATCCCTAAATAAACTGCTACTACAGAAAATGACTCCGGCAACACCTGAATCGACTGTGCCGAAACTAAAGATGTATGCAAGTTTCCCTTTCGTGCATGATGATACTTTTAGGAGAAAATGCACAGCCATTATTCAAAAGAGTTTTCCAGCTTTAAACCTGAAAATCATCCCGAAAAATCCCTTTACAATAGGGTCTCTGTTCAGAGTCAAAGACCGGCTCAGTCCTCTGTTTTCGTCCAGCGTTGTTTACAAGTACACTTGCCCGGGATGTGATCACGGGATATACATATGTGGGATGCACGAGGAGGCTGTTGAAGGTCCGCATAGATTCCCACAGGGGCATAAGTCATAGAACAGGTAGCAGGTTATCTAATCCTGAGCAATCAAATATACGAAATCATTCAAAATTATGTAAAACTTATATTGACAGCAAGGATTTTTCCATCCTAGGCCGAGTGCAGAACAACAACGACTTAACCATCCTAGAATCCATAATTAGAGAGAGATCAGGAAGACTGTGCCGTCGTTAAATACTCAATCGTCCTCAGTGAAATTGTTTATAGCCTAGTTTGGGCAACTGGTTTTCCTCACTCTGTTTGTACTTATTTATGTTAGTCTTGTTCTTTCTTTCATATAGGTAGGTTGTTTTAAGATTTTAGTGAACTCCTTTTACTCATTATTGACTTGTCTTGGAAGGAGGTGTTTTGTTTTAAATATTTTTACTACATAAAGAGCTGTTGCCATTGCATTAATTTGTTATTGATGTTCGCAAATTATATTATATTTTATAGCCTTGAAAATGCGACTTGGAATTCGTCGCGGAACGTCGGCATTGAAAATAAACTGTAGATGATGAGGATGCCTTTCCCTACTGCTGCCTTCATGATGTATATATATATATATATATATATATATATATATATATATATATATATATATATATATATATATATATATATATATATATATATATAACTAAAGGACCTCATTCAAACTGCATGGTATCTATAGATACCATCCAGTTTGAATGAGGTCCTTTAGTAAAATTTAGTTAATGCACAGAACAATTGTGTATGTGATAAAGTTAATATATACGTATGTATACATATATGTGTGTGTTAGTGTGTGTATTAACAGATAGTTAGACACAGAGATAGATGCATAGATAGAAAGATATATATATATATATATATATATATATATATATATATATATATATATATATATATATATATACATATAAATACATATATATATATATATATATATATATATATATATATATATATATATATATATATATATATATATATATATATATATATATATATATATATGCATATACATATATAAGTATATGCATATATATAGTAGGGAGTGGGATAGGAAGAACAGTCAGCTCATCATTGATATATTTATTAATAGGTGCGCTTCAGGATCACCCATATCCCATCTTTTCTGGCTAAAAGATACAAAAACACTAATTAAAACTGACAACAGAGCTTACAAAATTAAAATGCTTTAAAGATTGAAAAATGACAATGACAAAACAAGAAATAGATTACCTTCAGTAGTAAAGTCCAGAGGATGAAAACTGAATAAGAGTAAACAAGGTTAGCAAGTAAACAAGAAAGGCGGGGGGTTACTATAGTACGACCGTTTTAGGAAGAGACTTTGCCCCTGTTAAACTGACCATTAACCTTCTGACTTCAAGCTCTCATTGTTTGCGCCTGTTATCAAGCACGTGTACTATAATAGAAAGTTCTGAATGAAGTTTTGTTGTCCCACTTAAATTTTAGATAAAAAAAAAAAAAAAAATTCAATATATGAAAATGATAGATGCAAGAAATTTGGAAACCTAGATGTGCTTTCATTTTCAGTTTTGTTTATTTGGATGCTGTACTGAGCAATGTTCTTGAGTTACGTCATCTACTATAGTTTTTTATTACTGTTCCTTTGCTGTTATCGAAGTCATATAATTGTGATATAGTTTTGAGCTTTTGAATTGTTTTCTTTCAGTATGCCGTGATCCGTCTTTACCTCCTTGCTGTATCAAGGTTGAATTTTCACTGTGCAGCTATAAAATAGCTCATAATAAATATTCTTTAAATATTGTTACACCCATATATATATATATATATATATATATATATATATATATATATATATATATATATATATATATATATATATATATATATATATATATATATATATATATATATATATATATATATAAATGGTGTAACAATATTTAAAGAATGTTTATTATGAGCTATTTTATAGCTGTACAGTGAAAATTCAACCTTGATATAACAAAGGTAAAGACGGATTACGGCATGCACCAAAGAAAGCAATAAAAGCTCAAAACTATATCACAATTAATATATATATATATATATATATAATATATATATATATATATATATATATATATATATATATATATATATATATATATATATATATATATATATATATATATATATATATATTACACATTTATACAGTATTAGATTTACCTGTGCTTTTAAAGCACTGTCATATGATACTCATCACTGCTGTGGCATTTCTGTTATATGTAGATTTTTAAAGATATTTCTGCCACTTTCTGTCGAAAAACAGATCTATATTTCAATTTATTTCAATTTCAGTGTTCAACAGGATATCACACAACAAGGGAAAGCAATAAATTTATTTACAATCGAAGTATGAGGAGACATTACTTATGAAGAATCCTCGTCAGAGGATGCTACATCGATAACAAAAGAATCTATATATTTATCAATGCAAACATCTCTTGAAGCGTCATCTCTTTTTATATCTTCGGCATGTCTCACATCATTAGCCCAGTTGTCAGAAGATATGGATTCAATTGCTTCTTTGACCAAAGGAAGCAGGTCTGATTTTTAAAATGATTCTTCTTTGCCACGTATGATTTCACCTGCGCCCATATCAGTTCTGTTGCATTATACTGGCAGTGATATGTAGGCAGCCTAACCACTATGTCCATGATCTCTTGCCAGTCTGTCAATCACGTAATCATTTTCTTTACATGAATGTCTTTGCAACTTTACTAATTTTTTATTAGCCAGTCTTTAACTTCATCCTTTTGGCAGACATTGTCGGAGGTTTATTAATTCGAACTGAATGATAAGAAGCGTTATCCAACACTATGATGGCAGATGGCCCTATATTGGGAAGAAGCTGGGTTTTAAACCATTTTTCAAACACTGCAGAATTCATCTGAATTTCTAGATTGCGTATCCCTTGTCAGCTGGGTGCTTGATCATTGATAAAAATATTACCCAGAAATGTGGTTAATATTGCAACCAATATTGTGATTGTGTCTACTTACTCTCAATGTTATTGATGTACAATTAGAAGGAATAAATCATAGGTAAAAATTTTTATTCTGTCACGCCTCTCTCTCTCTCTCTCTCTCTCTCTCTCTCTCTCTCTCTCTCTCTCTCTCTCATTTTTTTTTTTTTGCCCAGCTAGTGGAATAGTAAGCGGAACCATAAAAATGATGAACATTCTTTATGATTAGTTTTCTGACGAATATACAAATAATTTTTAACTATAATACACAACTGTGATGTAGCTGTCCTTTACGGATTCAAACAGAATTAGAAAATGACAAAAAAAAAAAAAGACTGTCATCCTCAATCAGTGCAGTGCTTATACCTCTGGCAACACTAAAACCCGCTATATAGTACTTATCCTATGTTTATTTATTTGTGTTGTTACATTAATTGCATAATATCTATATCACGGATCGCTACTATCACAATATTATCATATAAATAAAACAGGTTAATTTGCAGCAAAACAACAAATACAAACGCTATTACAATGATTGTTTATGATTTCGTGCGTCTGGTAGCATGCTACGGGTGACTACCGTCTGAAAACCCTCCGGATTGTGGTAAGTGTGAGGTCTCATCTCGGCCGTAATCAAAGGGTTAAACTCTTTTAGGCAGATTTTCAAAAGAACCAAAGACTTCAAAAGGGCATAATCGTAAGGGGTCTAGTTGCTTTTATGAAAATGCTTGTTTAAATAATGACGCTCATAAATTCATACAAAGAATAAAAATACTCGAGTCGCTGGGCGACATCTCCAGCTGAAGTGGGTTTTCATCTATTGAATTTATTTTTCGTTTTATTGCAGGAGAACATTTTGAAACTAATTACGTTAGCAATTCTAGCAACTTTTTCACCAGAGTGCTTGGTCAACTCTTTTGACGACACATTTACTCGTAATATTTTGGAAAAGTACATAATGAACCAAATTAAGAAGCATTCCCCAAAGTGTGAAACTTTGGATCCTTCTATTCTTAATGCAATAAAGAGCACAAGGTTACTCTTAGTCACATGTTTCTTTTGTTCATGAGAATTAAATGCAGTTATGGTTGTGCAGTATATAAAATTATCTCAAAATGTTAATATTACTCATCAGGAGAAATGGCAGGAAGTTTATTCATCTAATTAGTTACTTTAGTAATTGTCTATTCAACTGGCTAAGAGACCTGATGACTCATAAGTCCTTCCCTCAAACGGAAAGGTGCGTTGTAAGAGTCGTAAAAATGAAGCTGACTTTTCATCAAGTGCTTCGAGATTAGTTATACAAAAGGAAAATACTGTTACTGAAATGTCTCTTGTTTCTTTGAACAGTAAAATCCATAATTACAAAGATTTCTGTATTCCCGAGGAAGGTGTTGAATTTATCAGTGCTGTAGATGTTGGTAAGCATATTTTTATGAACGTCTCATTTATTCATGAAATAATTAATGAGGGACCTGATATTACGCCGTTATTTCTAGCGGCGAAGTTTTTACCTCATCGATTGGTGCTGGTTTTCCTGCTAATCCGGTAATATGAATTTAGCAATGCATCGCAGTTTTTTAGATTTCAGTAGGAGAAAACTATTGTGCCGGCTTTGCCTGTTTGTCCGCACTTTTTTCTTTCCTCACTTTTTCTGTCCGCCCTCGGATCTTAAAAACTACTGAGGCTAGAGGGCTGCAAATTGGTATGTTGATCATAAACCCTCCAATCATCAAACATACCAATATGCAGCCCTCTAGCCTCAGTAGATTTTATTTTATTTAAGGTTAAAGTTAGCCATAATCGTGCTTCTGGCAACGATATTAGAAAGGCCACCACCGGGCCGTCGTTAAAGTTTCATGGAGCGCGGCTCGGCTCATCCAACATTATACCGAGATCACCGAAAGATGGATCTATTTTCGATGGCCTTGATCATATTCTGTAGCGGCTGCACAGAAAACTCGATTGCGCCGAAGAAAATTGGGCGCATTTTTTTACTTCTTTCTGTACTGAAATTGTTTTGAAATCTCGTGTAATTTTGTGTAATTAACACTGAGGTCTAGTCACATTCTTTAGGGGAGGTTTCTCATAAAAGAAATGAAGCTCGGTTTCTAAACGTAGTTTCTGCTGTTTCAGATGCTGGGACAGAGTCCTCGGAAGTTATAGCATCGCAAGTTGTGAGAGACAATCTCAGCGGGCTAGAAAGAGTGAACATACTTCAAAGACTAAGCAAAGAAGTCATTTATCGGTCTCTGTCTCTCTCCCTAATAACGAATTTCCTTTTAACAGCAGAGGAGTGTATTTTTCCTGATATGGTTCTTCCCCTCTCTCTTTCTCTCTCTATCTATCTGTTTATAAATATATATCTATCTGTTTATAAATATATATATATATATATATATATATATATATATATATATATATATATATATATATATATATATATATATATATATATATATATATATATATATATATATATATATAAATATATATATATATATATATATACAGATATACCTGGTAGAATGCACAATTACCCTTATTAAAATAACTAAATCAATTTGATACTCTCCTTCTCTCATGTATTAAATAATTCCATGAGGCAATGTTATGAAGTACTCTCTCTCTCTCTCTCTCTCTCTCTCTCTCTCTCTCTCTCTCTCTCTCTCTTAGCCACTTTATAATCTCTCTTTCCACTCGAAATCTCCAAAAACGTTTCAGCCTAAAATGTTATGCGTCATAAAACTAGTCATAAAAGCTTCGGGATTTTGTGCTTCTGGCGAGAAAACATAAAAGGCAAAGGGGAAATCTGACGGGTCCTGGGATGCACAGTTCCGCCCATTAAGTCTTGCGCGAAAGACGCAGTCTTTGATATTAATATAGCATTATAAAGAATGATAACTATGTGGATTGCAACCAGTTCTCATGACAAACGGACAGTCTTCATTATAAAAAAAAATATCTCGATATTGAAAAACAACAACCAATTTTCACGAATTTTGGCGGATTTGGAAGAAGTCATATTTTAGTAACAATTAGCGATAAGTGTTTCTAGGGCGCTAAGTTTTTTTTTTTTATGAATTTGTTCGTTTTCTCATGACTTTCTTTTTAGGCGGAGGCATGTCATAAATATTATTTATTTCCAGAACACTTTAGGGAAAATATAAAAAAAAAAATTGTGAACAGGACCTGCCATTCAACTTGCTACCACGTAAAAGAAGGTCATATGATAGAAAGATTAAGAAAAAACCTTAACTGGCAAATTACTATGAAAGGGTTTATCTTCTTATGCATATAGTTATTATGGGAGAATAATTCTATTGATCGTTTTTTTATACGTAAATAAAGTAATGATATTCTTAAAAGAAACTTATAATTACAAGTAGTTTTATTCTACATATAGTTTTGTAAATAAGATTAGTCTTAATACTAACTCTACTTTAGTAACGAAATTTTAACTCTAAGACCCTAATTGCATAATGGGACGCCAAATTATTCCTGCAAGTAATGCAGGCGTTTGCAATAAGAAATGACGATGTAATTGCCTAATTTTACCTCCCACTGGGTCACCCCCACGGAATGCGTTCCGGTTTATGGGCAGAGGCCGATGAAATCTTAATTATAACTGTAAATTGAGGTGCCACTCACACTCTTTTCTGTTCTTTATTAACGGTTCTGCAAGGATAATAGACCCCAGAGTCAATTACTTCAGGAAACAGCTTGGAACCTGTTTGAAAACTATTGTCAGGAAAGATTTTTTTCGCTGACTATTTTATGTGAAAGAAAAATATGTTGAGAGTCTCATGATATATATTGTTCTTGCGAAGCTTTCTTTTTTTTTTCTGGATGACGTTGTTATGAAATTCTTCCAAATTAAATTGACCGAAAGAACATTTAGTCCAGTTACCAGTTCAAAAGAGAATATTTCCCTAAGTTTTGATTGGATTATTGTATATCTTTATTGGATTCCTTTTATTAAGTTTTCTTTAGGTCGTTTTAATGCTATTTGCTTCCAGTATTATGAAAATTCCTGAGGAAAAGAAATGTCAAGGAAAATCTTTTCCATAATTTTGTGTTTAAAAATCTATTTTCTCGTTTCCCTACATAATATTCTTTGCAGAAATTAATTTTGTTACCTGATTTATATTCCTTTTAATTTCTTTGAAAGTTAAATTAACTGGGGAAAAATTGAAACCCTTTTCATGGCTGTCAGTGATATCGCCATTTGTAGGACTACTTTTCATGACTATTTTCCAATCTTGTGCTTTTCTTGCCATCAAACTAACTAAAATCATCCAAGACTGACTGAAGGAGGTACTGGTGTGTGTTCGAAGATTGATATTTTCCCCGAAATTAAAATGATTATAAACGCAAATGATGTGGAAAAAGAATTGAGTAGGAACTTCTATTTACAATACCTGGGCACTGAAAAGAATTGTAAACGTAAAATTATTTGAAACAGAATGTAATCTATGATAAGAAAATCTAAATTATCACGAAAACAAACACGAATATAAATATAAGATTCGTTGAAGAAAAATGATGTAAATTAGGAAAACAAGAATTACTATGAAAAGGTAAAGTAACAAGAAACGTGTACTTCATTCAAAGATGCAGTAGCTCCATAATCAAAGCTACTTGTCTGTCAGTCCGCACTTTTTCTATCCGCCTTCAGATCTTAAAAACTACTGAGGCTACAGGGCTGCAAATTGGTATGTTGATCATCCACCCTCCAGTCATCAAACGTATATTGTAGCACTCTAGCCTCAGTAATTTTCATTTTATTTAAGGTTAAAGTTAGCCATGATCATGCGCCGGACACCGGTATAGGTGCCAGCAACGCAGGCCACCACTTGGCCGTGGCTGAAAGTTTCATTGGCCGCGGCTGAGAGTTTCATGGGCAGTGGCTGAGATTTTCATACAGCATTATACGCTGTACATAAAACTCGATTTCGCCAAAGACACTTCGGCCCATATTTTGCTTGTTTTTTTTTTTTTGAAACTGAAAAGGAATGTAAAATTAATGGAATGACAGAGTATTGCCATTGAAATAGGTCCACATTTTTTTTTGGGGGGTGTGAATGAAATGCAATGGAAAACTCTGAAACTGACTTAATTAAAAAAATAATAAGGAAAAACTACTTCGTAAAAAGCTTTCAACCTACATAAAGACCGTCAAGAATCTCCTCGTCCTCCCAAAAACTCATTCCGCAAAATGATCCTCGGAGCTTGCTTCGTGAGGTCGTTGCAATTCCCGCGAAGACCCGTAATTTGCCATTTCTTTTCATCTCTTTTTAGTGTCATTTCCCTTTTACTGTCATTTCTTTTGAGTGTCATTTCTCCGGCATATTTTTACGGTCATATCCCCAACATTTGATGAAATGGGTCGTGTCACAAAAGGGAAGATGACCTCAGGAGTTATTGTCATCTGGGAATTATTTCTTTCCCCAAGAGACACATCAACGGAGGTTACGATGATATTGAAGGAGCCTTTTCTTCTCTCAGCATTTTTGTTTACGTTTAATGTTGAGTTTATCTGTTCTTTTGCTGTCGTCAAAGGCCACAGTTTCTGTTGCTGTTATTGTAGTTGTGTCCGCAGATATTGCTGTTATTGTAGTTGTGTTCGAAGTTATTGCTGTCATTGTTGTTACCGTTAACGGTATTTTTCTTATTTGCTGTTGTTTTTAACAAAAGTCTTACCTGTTGTTTATCATAAGTTCAAATACAGTATTAGGATTTAAGATAAATACTAAATGCATATACAAGCCCTTGAATAATTATTTAAGAAATGACTCGCATGATTATTAAATAACAAATAGATATAGCATAATTTTAGAACCACTACTATCGGTTTTGGCGGTGCAAGCATGAACCTTGCAGGGCTCCCCTTTCAAAAAGAAATTAGACATTAAAATATAATGGAGAACATCGATACTTTACAACATTTATGCATGTTTTAACTTATGATTTTATCAGCGAGATATAAATAAATGAAAATACATAGTCATTCAACGTTTGTATTTAGATGGGTACTTTGAGGTTCCAATTTGATAATCAGCCATAAGGAGAGTCTGGAAACAAAATTGTACGTACATATGACCTTGAAAAAGAAATGATATGCAAAGGTTTGTTAGCCCATCGGGTAGGGGGTGCTACAGGTTTTTCATTGTTTTTGCCCTTTTATATTTTTTTTTAGTTAAATACCGTCGTTTTATCCATATGGTGACTGAGGCAACATTAATGAAACGTGGTAAATAAAAACTTGCACATAACGAACTCCTCCATGTCTTTGAAAGCAAGCAACACTGACAGTGAGCTGAAATTCTGATGTTGTGCGCAAAGTAAGAATGCGTACTAAAGCTGGAGATGTGGGAAGGGAGCTGAACAGCCTTTTATATGAAGCTTCTGCTGCACAAACAGAGGCTGCACATGTGAAAACTAACATAAAAGAGATGTAGTGAGTCTTTTGAGTTACCAACTGTAGTTAATGATTTTTTTATAGATGTCATTAGCTCTTCTAGTCGCAATTCCCCGTATGTCTGCTTTGAGAAAATAATATGTAGAAAGCGTAATCCAGTGATGAACGCTCCCACCAGTCCTTGAATTTATCATGAATCACAGTACTCTCAAGAGGTGTGGGACGGGAGTTGGGGTTATGGGGTGAGTCCATGAAACTTTAAAGCATTTTACCAAATGTACGTGGACCCAAATGAATATTTATTCATTTGTTCAGTTTGATCACGAATCGCCATAGACAAAAATTTTCATTTGTAACATCTTCTGACTTGCACCCAAAAGTGCAGAGCCAAATCACCTGGCACCTAAAGCGCAATGCCGAATCGTTCACGTTCAAGAAACTGGGGTCAATCATCCAATTTCATTACTACTGAAGATGTTATAGGTGAGTACCATTGTCTGGGCAATAATGGGCAAGAATTTTTGGTAGAAATTTACCATTCCCTTGATTTCCTGCAGTTGTTTTATACTAATCAGGGTTCTGTATTTCCTTATGGCTTATACCTTGGAGGGTAGGGGTTGTACTTATTTTTCAGGTACAAGATGACACAGGAACTCCGTGGAGGAAACTCTAATGATGTACTTGTCAGGATGGATGGATAGGTACTTGTCTTGTTCAGGAGAATATAAGTATGTCATCGACATAGCATATGCATAATGGAAGTCTTCAAGGAAGCTGTCCATTACCATCTGGATTGTAGACCCTGAGCCCCTGAGGACAAATACTGAGAAGCTGAAGGTCTATGTCACAAAATGTGTAATGATTGTCATTTTTGGGATAATTTCTTCTTGGACTGAAACTTGGAAATGCTAATTCATTAGGTTATACTTGGTGAAAATCCTTGCCCCATGGTGGTTTGAAGTGATGTCTGCCCATATGGCGAAAGAGCCAACAGTTCGGCTCTGTCTGGTGGCTGAGACATGTCTCTACAGGGGCGCCTGAACCAACCATATGGAGTGGTGAAACCAACAGGCAGAAGGTCTTCTGGCAAAGGGCCATCCATTCGATCTCGTTGAAGGTCTATTTTAAAGCAAGTAGTGTTCCAGTGGCACGCAGCAGAACTTACAGTGGACCAGGGATCTGTTGTCTCGATGTGATGATGGATACTATGTTTAGCCATTTCCTTACGCAAGGACTCATCTCCTCATTCACTGAAAGGTCTCATCCATAATGTGAGACTTGCCTCATGAGCCATAATTGTTTTGGTTCTAGTTAGGCACCTCATAATAAATACTGCATTTCTCCCATTATAGTAAGGAGCTTGTAAATTTTGTAAATAAGTGCCTTGTGATGTACTAAATCTAAATCAGCTCTAAAATCTGTTTGAATTACTTTGCACTTAAAACCCGTAAAATACGAAACCCAGGACTGAATTAAGCAGCCTTTGCTTTTAGTATCTGCACTTACTCTTCCCAGAAAGAATAAATACTGATTATACCACACCTTTTGGACAGAAAGGAGATAGGGATAAGGATAATGGTGACCCTAAATCAACTACTACTCTAAGGCAAATAATCTGATGAAAGCTTAAGCTTCAAAGACTATATCTCCAAACAATGAAATTTAATGAAGAATTTAATTATCAGTTTAACAAAACTAATCTATAATAAAATAGAAATTTAAACAACTATCATCTGTCCTCCCAACCATAAGTCCAAAGTTTTGACATTTTTCGTTACGGGCTAGAATGGGAATTGTAAGGAAGAGAAAGACTGTAGTTGATATATATATATATATATATATATATATATATATATTGATATATATATATATATATATATATATACAGTATATATATATATATATATATATATATATATATATATATATATATATATATATATATATATATATATATATATATATACATATGTGTGTGTGTGTGTGTGTGGTATTTCTAAGTAGGCCTAATAGTTCCCCAAGGACTGTAAGGAACGGTTCCGCGAATACGAAAGTCATTAGGGAGCCATATGTTCAAGAAGGGGATGGCTAAGGAAATCTATTATAAAAGGAACCATAATAACCTAACGTACCCTAACCTAGTAGGCCATGTTACTTAGCCGGGGAGCTCCACCCCGGGACCCCCTGTAAAGGAAACCACTTTTTACCAAGAGTTCCCCTATAACACTGCGCATGAGCGATAGCATTCCAGGATGGCTAGCATACAAAAACAATCAGTTCTGAGGTTAATTACAGGTTAATTACAGGCGACCGACAAAAAATAACGGCAAATGCTTGATAAGCAACCAAAATACTATAGGAAAAGTCAAATAAAGGAAATAGCCGACGCATGAAGCTAATGCTTAGTGCTACCACACACACACACACACACACACACACACACATATATATATATATATATATATATATATATATATATATATATATATATATATATATATATATATATATATATATCCATAAAGTCATGGTGCAATATAAAATAATTGTAGCTTCGTAACTATACACGATAGAATAATCTGTTTAAAGGATAAGAAAGCTTTGTGGGTCTTGTTTTTCTGTTCTTCTGAAGTTTCATTTGTTATTTGCTTTAGCAAATATTTTTCACAATTTCTGAAACTTAAAAATGACTTAGTTTTCAGAACTGCTGCCAATACATAGCTTCAACAGAAGAGAAAGTAAATTTCATTCTTTGGTTGGCTGAGCTAAAATGTACAGTCGCTGTCCGAAGACGGTTTACAACCAAGTACAATGAAGAAGCACCACACAGGATGAAGGAATTTAAGGAAATAGGTTCTGTTACTGATAAACCACGGTCTGGTCGACCGTGTGTTGATGAAGGAACTGTAGCATCTGTAGAACAATCCTCTGAACGAAGTCCGAAAAAGATTCTAAGACGAGCAGAAATCATCCCCCAAAAATCAGACTTAAATAACACGTCCAGGAGAACGACTTTCGAGGCGATTTCTCCAGGGGAATTTTTCTGCCCACTTTTTTTAACCTCTTGAATCTTTCTTTCCTCTCGTCCTCAGACGTGCGGAGGATGCAAATCTCGGAGATAGGACTCGTCTTGATGGACCTAACGAGAGAGAGAGAAGTCCTAAGGAGCTCACCGAAGGAGTCTGAGAAGCGAAAAGATGAACATAAGTTAGAGGGATCCTTTGTAAATGTCACGGAGCTGAGGAGGGAACATGGCCTCCTGGCCCCCCTTTTAGCTGCCACTCAAGAATTTTCTCACTTTAGAAATTGAGAAATACACGTACTCTCACACTCACACCCATCTCAATAAATATGCACACATAATACACACACACACACACACACACACACACACACACACACACATATATATATATATATATATATATATATATATATATATATATATATATATATATATATATATATATATATATATATATATATATATATATATATATATATATACATATAATGTATATATATATACACATATTTTGTATTTGTATATATTGATTTAGGTGTGTGTGAGTGTGATTGTGCAATGTATTTCTCAAATCCAAAAGTATTCACTTATAATGCCAAAAAGTGATGAAACAGCTCTCGTGACAGAAAACAATAAATGTCGGAAACAAGATTGTGTGTTCTTCACCGAAGGTTGACGCATGAGCTCGGAAAAAACTCCGATGAAGTGAAGATTCCAGCAAAAAAACTTATTGAAGTCACTAAAGCAATTGCTTCTAACGAATACTGATTTAGAGAAAAACTATGCCCTAAAAGTGTATGTGTGTATTATATATATATATATATATATATATATATATATATATATATATATATATATATATATATATATATATATATATATATATATATATATATATATATAATATATATATATATATCACTGTTTATTTTGATCACAAATTCATCCAAATAAAGCACGTAATCTAGCTTCAGCGTACTTCCCTTTCCCTACCAAGTCTTTAATCATTCAAAGTTTTCAATCAACATTTTTCTGTGGGTCTTTTCCTTGTAATTAAAAGTAAGGCCATTATCCAGAAACAATTAAACTACTCTTTTCCTAACTAACCTTCAATCGGTAACAGGTTATAAACCGACCTTTTTCAGTGAAATTCTTCGTACGTTCCAAATATTAAGATTGTTAAATGGCTATTAATTTTCCCTTCCACTCATTTCATCATAAAAGGCTGCTAACAGATCTAAAATACTACTATTGCACTCATTCACCTTTCCTTGAGATTCCTTTGGTCAGACATAAGCAGTATAAACTCGTTAGCGGCACAACTGCATCGTCACTTCATATCTCTTTGAACTCCTGATACCTCGGAATTATTATTCACGCGTTTTAACTGCCATTCTTCCATCCCTCGTAATCACTTTCGCCATATTTGTTCTCGTGGGCCCTCCCTGTAAATTTCTGCTATTCTTTTGTTCGTCTCTCTCCTTCTCTCGACTGCCAGAGACCAACCCTTCGATATTTAACTGTATTTGGCTTTTTAATACACCTTTATCTGCAGCTTTTCTCGTGAAATTCTATTTCTCTAAATCCTTCTCTTTGTTAACTTCTATTCTGACCTACTGCATTTGTATATCAATTCCTCTTTGATATTCTATCTATATATCTATACTATACACATACATATATATATATATATATATATATATATATATATATATATATATATATATATATATATATATATATATATATATATATATATATATATATATATATATATATATATATATATATATATTGACGATCTATCGATAAAAATTCCGATATTTTATGCAGTCGTAGAGCTGGAGAAAGGAATGATGCAAGGAGTTAACGAAGCGAGTTCGTGTTTTTCACAGCTCCTCACTTGTCCTTGAGGAGGTGTGAAAAACACGAAAGCATTCCAAATCAACTTCTTGCTTCATTTCACCCTCCAGCTCTACGAATATATATATATATATATATATATATATATATATATATATATATATATATATATATATATATATATATATATATATATATATATATATATATATATATATATATATATATATTATATACATTAAATTTTGTAGTTCTTTGTTTAAAAATTTTCAGTTTATTCTACGATGTTTACTTAATTGCTGTTTACATCAATGAAAATATCGGCGATTCTCTATATGACTGTCTCTTGGTTAGAATTTGTATGGCTCAGTCGCAGGATTCAAAAGCTGCATTCGTTATTTGTGGAGACCGTAACACAAAGCACAGTTAGTGGCTAAATTCAAATTCCACAGGTTAATATGGTAAGTCTGCTCCTGAGTTCTGTGCACCCTTCGATTTTGTGCAGATAATTGAGATACCCTCGCATATTTCTGGTTATAAGTGGTCCTCATTTTCACAGTTGTTCCAGCTATTGTCAATTCCAAGGTCTGATCATTGTGCCATTGATATGGACATCTCTTTCAATCAGTATATTCCTAATGACACCACTGGAAAAATGGTCTGGCTGAAATCTAGAGCCAACTGGGATCGCATAATTGAAGCTTGTCAGGTACTTAATATTTCAGATGCTATACTAGATCTTGATCCCTTGAAGATGTTAAATGAAATGCTGATGGATATTTTGGATATTTTAAGAAGGTATGTCCCTAGAGATGTCATCAAATTCGGGACAAATGACCAGCCATGGTTTGTCGATACATGTAGATGAGCCTACCATGATAAACAGACCTAATTCAACACACAGAGACAAAATTGTTCACATGAAAATTACACTATTTTTGTTGAGTCGCACTGTGCTGCAAATGAAACTAACTATATAGCCGAGAGAAATTACAATAATTCCTTGAACAGGAAACTTGAAGGAATTACTCAGCCACATCTGTCGTGGACCAAATTGGCATCATATATCTGTGGGTTAAGCTCATCTTCCATTCCACCGCTACTACTTGCCCTAGGAAAAAGGCTGAACTGGTTCATCAAGCTTTTGAAGCTAAGCAATCAGCCGAGGATGTCCCTCTTCCCGATACTTGTCATCCTGAACCTGTTCTTACAAAATTTGTATTTTGCTCTAGGGACGTTAAGAAAGTTTTGGATAATCTTGATGACCAGGTTTAAAGTTTCTAGTTTGTTATCTCCCAAAATTAGTAGATTCTATAGATTTTAATGTCGGCATAGTATCTTTGCGGATGAGCGCAAGCTTACAGTGCCTATTCCAAAGAGTAGCATATCTGCATACTGCAGTAACTAATGGCCAATTTCTATTCTCTCTTTGCTCTCCAAAATGACTGAAAAACTTATTTTAAGCCACTATACATGTATGTGGAATCTAAAGAAATGTTAGCTGATAGTCAGTGTGCATATAGAAATCAGTTAGGTACCTGCGATACTCTTTTAGAATTGACATGCCATGTGCAAAGAACCTTGGTAAGAGTTCTGAGTACAGCGTAATTAAAGTAGATTTTAGAGCTCCTTTCAATTTAGTAAACCACAAGGTACTTATTTATAAACTTCAGAATCTTAGAGTGGGTGGATATGTTTTAGGTTTACTTCAAGATTTCCTTACAGGTAGGCAGTAGTGAGTTGCTGTTGATGGGATCATTAGTGAACTAAGACCTAATGTGTCTGAAGTTCATGAGTCAGTGTTATTTTTAGTGCATACAAGTGATATGGTTGTTGGCATGGAAAACAGGGCCGATGATGCTAAACTTGTGGGCGTAGTAAAGTCTCCACTTATGAGAAATGACGCTGCTCTCAGCCTCAATCGTGACATGGACCAGATCAGTGAATGATGTAGTCGGTGGGGTATGAGGCTGAACACCAGTAAAATAAAACACTATTGATTAGCAGATCTCGTACAGATTTTCCACCCCATACTCCCTTTCAGGTGTATGGGACTTTGCAGAATGAATCTGAAGCTTCAACTATCCTAAGTAGACTCACATATTACTTTTGAAAAACATCTAATGAAAGTTTCAGTAAATGCCGCACGAAAGTTATAGTTTGTAAGGCCTCATATATTTATAACAATGATAAATTTAATGTAACCTGTTTTACGTCATTTGTGCTTCATTTACTAGAAATACTGTTCTCTGGTGTGGATGTCTGCTTCTGTCAGAGATTTATCTTTTTTAGATGAGTGGTCCGTGGTGGTAGGTTTCTGTTTCCTAATAATAGCAGTTAAAACTTGGACCGTCAACGGATGGTCCCTTGTTTGTCACTTTTCATAAGTTGTATTTTAATAGAGATCTTTCACATCCACAATTGATCCATGATCTCATTTCCCTGCCGAGAGCAACCAGATTCACTGAAGAGGAACAACAATATTCAGTAAATGTGCCTCGCTATCGAACTTGTCAGTTCCATAGGTCCTTTATTCCTCACACGATTGAACTGTGGAACATCCTCCAAGAAGATGTCGTGCAATTGGAACTTCGGTAGTTTAAGAGAAGATGCAATGCATTACTACCCTACTACAATTCAACTTGTATTTTAATGTTCTACTTACTTTTCACTTATTTATTAATTTGTTAATGTATCCGTTGTTCTAATAACTGATCTCCTTTTTCTGTATTTCCCATTACCTTCTACTACTTCTTTCGAATGAACAACATATTCTTTGAAAGCTTGAATTTCAAGTCAGCGACCCTGCGGGCTTGTTCCACATGAATAGGGTTTTTCTGAATATATATATATATATATATATATATATATATATATATATATATATATATATATATATATATATATATATATATATATATATATATATATCTGTCTGTCTGCAAACTGACAATTCTCTGTACTATCTAAATTCTGTTTAGAACTTTTACTCTTTTTTTTTTGCCTAATCATTGAAAGTTTGGTACTGGATTACATTTCTTTTCATAGTATTCACTTGCTCATAAAGCCTATGATATCTGAGGCGGATTAACATTGGGTCTGGTTCATAATGAGATTTATGCCCATGAAGGAATGTAAGGTAGCAATATACTTGGCACCAACTCTCTCTCTCTCTCTCTCTCTCTCTCTCTCTCTCTCTCTCTCTCTCTCTCTCTCTCTCATTTTATTCATCTACCGTTCAAAGTAACTCCAACTTATTCTCCACACCTCATCATTAATTGAAATCTTCTTCAGACTTTGAGTTATATGATCGACAGATCAGAATGTCTGAAAAGTGCAAGGTTATTTTGGAGTGGTGGTTCTTGACAACATTGAATGATAACTACTCTGCTTATAAATTCAGGTCTTGTTATTATTATTTTTTCTTTTATTTATTTATTTATTTATTTATAAATTTTTTTGTCCATCACAGTCATCGTACTCGACTGGGTGGTTTTATAGTCTGGGGTTCCGGGTTGCATCCTGCCTCCTTAGAAGTCCATCACTTTTCTCACTATGTGCGCTGTTTCGAGTAACACACTCTTTTGCAGGAGTCCTGGAGCTACTTCGGCATTTACTTTTTTCTGATTGCTTTTCAGGGATCTTGGAATCGTGCCTAGTGTTCCTATGATTATGGGCACAATTTCCACTGCCATATCCCACACCCTTCTTATTTCGATTTTCAGGTCTTGATACTTATCACTTTTTTCTCTTTCTTTCTCATCTGTTCTGGTGTCCCATGGTATTGCCACATCAGTGAGTGATACTTTCTTCTTGATTTTGTCAATCAACGTCACTCCTGGTTTATTGGCACGTATCACCTTATCTGTTCTGATACCATAGTCCCATAGGATCTTTGTCTGATTGTTTTCTATCACTCCCTCAGATTGGTGTTAGTACCACTTATTACTGCAAGCTAGCTGGTGTTTCTTGAACAGGCTCCAGTGCAGGGCTTTTGCTACTAAATCATGCCCATTTTTGTACTGGTTCTGTGCAAGCACCAGATATTCGCTTGCTATGTGGTCTATGTCTCGTCTTTCATATTGCACTTCCTGCATATGGGTGAGATGTTATTTGCATCTTGTTCTTTGGACATATCTTGTTCTTAGGATCTGATCTTGTGCTGCTGTTAGCATTCCTTCTGTTTCTTTTTTGAGTTCTCCCCTCTGTAGCCATTGTCATGTTTCATCGCTGGCCAGCTCTTTCGTCTGTCTCATGTACTGTCCATGTATTGGTTTGTTGTGCCATTCCTCTGTTCTGTTTTTCATTCTCATGTCTCTGTATGTTTCTGGGTCTTCGTCTACTTTTATCAGTCTTTCTTCCCAAGCACTCCTTGGCCATTCATCCTCACTGGTTTACAGATATTGCTCCAGTGTCCTGGTCTCGATGTTGGCACAGTCCTCTGTTCTTAGTAGCCCTCTCCCCACTTCCTTTCGTGTTATGTATAGTCTGTCTGTATTTGCTCTTGGGCGTAGTGCTTTGTGTATTGTCATGTGTTTCCTAGTTTTCTGGTCTATGCTGCTGAGTTCAGCCTTCGTCCACTCCACTACTCCTGTGCTGTATCTGATTACTGGTACTGCCCATGCATCATGTTTCCGGCGTTGAGTTTTGACCAGAGAATCCCTCAAGTCTCTGCATATATTCTTTCCTGATCGTGTCCTTCATCTCTTGGTGTTTTATATCCTCTCCTCCTATTATTCCCAGGTATTTGTATCCTGTCTCATCTACGTGTTTGATGCTATTCCCATCTGGTAGCTTTATCCCTTCAGTCCTTGTTACTTTGCCTTTTTGTATGCTGACCAAGGCACATTTTTCTATCCAAATTCCATCCTGATGACCCCAGATACAATCCTTATAGTCTGAATTAAGATATCTATTTCTTTGATGCTCTTACCATACAGCTTGATGTCGTCCATGAACACCAGATGCTTAATTCTGTTGCCTCCTTTCTTCCTTTCTTGAGTTGGTATGCAGCATCCATCTTCTGCAGTACTTTTGTCATGAGAATCATGGCTACTAATAAGAGTAGTGGGGACAGTGAGTTGCCTTGAAAGATCCCTCTCCTGATGTTAACCTCTGCTAGCCTTATTCCAGAGCTTGTAAGTACTGTATTCCAGTTGTGCATTGATGTTTTAGGAAGCTGATGGTATTTTCCTCTGCCCCATATACTTTTAGACATTCTATTAGCTATGAGTGTGGTATCATGTCGAAGTCTTTCTTGTAGTCAATCCATGCCATCTCTTACTATTCTTCATTACCATTTTGTCTATCAGGAGCTGGTCTTTTGTGCCCCTACA